>NC_133783.1:25435455-25521874 GCF_003597395.2 Chelonoidis abingdonii
ACGCCTCTCCCTCCAGTTCTACCAACTGCAGAACCGCCAGGATGCTCTCTAGGAGGAAAAGGGAGCACATGTAGAAGCAGCAGCCCCCCTCATCAGGGCTTGGCCTCCCAGAGCACTGCCCGGCCCAACACGCCTTTGAAGGTGCTTGCGGGATGCACCACATACTACAACTGACTATCCCTACCTTTTCGTCCTATCTTCTTCATCAGCATGATCCCGTATCGCTCTCGACCGTTGGGGTGCCACATGGTAAGAGGGGATAATTCACTCCAATCTTGCCCTCCCTTCCTTCACCGCCCCTTCCCCGTCCCTCTTCAGACCCCTCCACCGAGAATTCCATACAGGAAGTGCACTCCCCTCCGAGTAGGGGCATGGAGAGAGGTTCCTCTAGGAATTGCCGGATTCGATAGCTTTGCCCCTTTGCTCCTAATACGAAACACAGGAGGCTCAAGCCCATCGGACCCTTGAGAATCCACAACACATTAATAAGGAAACTCAGTTCGCAATGGTCCCTCTTTGGCCCTCCATTATCCCTTCATTGGATAGGAGACGGTATACGGCTCAATTGAAAGGACGTGTCTTCCACATAGCAATAATTCCATCCACAGAAGACTCCTAGGTTGTGGTGAAACACAGCCACTATCAGTACTGTCTCCATTTGCGTGCAGCAGACCTTGAGTGTTCACAATGTATGGTAGTCATCACAGCGTTCCTGGCTACAAGCAGAGGTACAGGTGTTCGGTACCGGGATCGTCGTCTGCTGATCGAAGCGTCACTTTCTCCAATCTCAAGTGAAGTAGCAAGTCAGCTTCCTAAGAGGATGTAGTCGAACGAGGTCTCCTCCGAAATGAGGCAAAATTAGACGCTGATTCCATGCAGAGGATAGCAATTTATTAAGGGCAAGTGTAGACTCAACTCAGCAGGGCCGAAGCCAGATGTTGGTCACTGGGTGACATCATATGGGGCCTCAGACAGTTCCCCACTACTACAGCAAGGAACTGGCTTGAAACTTTGGGCATATTGCCGCTTGGAACCTATGAGTACGCATGCCAGACCAGGCTTTGCCCCACTCCAGTCATGGCGAAGTCATAAATCGACCAGCACTGCGATGCCTTGGACACAGCACTGGTGACCCGCTTGTCAATACTAGACTTCCTCCTGTGGTGGTTCGCTCCCACAGGTAGTTTATGCCTGATCCCTTCAACAACCCAGCCATCCCGCTCATATGATCACATGGCATCAATCGGGAATGGGGCACACTTGGGGAGACCTCAGGACACAGGCTCTGGTCTCACGGCAGACCTGCTCTGCAACTCAATATTGGAACTGAGAAGCAAGTCTGCTGGCGGCCAGGTTCACTGCCCATAATTCACGGAGATGTATATCACTCTCATGGACAAAACCATGGCACAGTGTTTTTATAGCAACAAACGAGGTGTCACAGCCTTTTTTCCCTCGTGCCAGGAAGCCGAGCATACTCCACGATGGAAGTCACAGCACCGATACACAGCTCACATCATACTTCCAGGATAGGATAAGACCTCGCGACATCTCAGCTTCTTTTCACGGCCGACCGAGTGGCCTTCCTGGCTGGACAATTGACTCAATCTCAACCTGGGGCTTCTCCAATAGATCTGTTTTGCCATACACACGGAACAGGGAGTGTCAGCTATTCTGGCTCTTCTTCTGAATCACAGCCAGGTTGCCATTTACGCAGATGCATTCCTACTGTCTATGGAGAGGCAGCTCCTTTACGCGGTGTTTCGCTGGTCCCTTAGGCCAACGGGTGCTCCTCAAGATCCACAGGACCGGCCCTAGTGATATTGATAATCTGACCTGGCTAGTCAGCACTGAGTTCACATCGCTCCTTGGAAATAGTCTGTGGCCAACTCCGTCCCCTACCACTTGTACACCATGGACCTAATACTGCAGGTCATGTGTGCCTCCGCAACGCCGAACCTCGATGGCCCACTCACAGGTGTGCGAAGCTCATGGCTGAATGCGGTGGAGGCTGTCCTGCTTGATCAAGTCCAAGGCAAGTTCTCTTAGTCCCAGACAGGGCGACGTACTTTGCTAAGTGGACAAATTGCTACTCTGACCAGACTGGAGAACCATCAGTCGGCGGACCACTCGGTGCCATTTATAACTGGAACTTCCACTCTTTAAGCAACCACTTTGTCATGTCATCAATAACGGATCCACGTGCTGCCATCCACCTTACATCCAGGCCACGGAGGTAACTCAGTTCTTCGCGGAACCAACTGGCACTGTTCCTTAAAGTCTCCCAACTAACCCCAAGTTGCGACAGCCCTTACCGGCTTGGACCGTACTCAGTCCCTTTCCAGACAGTAACGGCCCACCAATATTGACCATCTTGACGTGCTCTCTGCGGTTCTCTCGCCATATAAGGTGGCATTTCTGGTGGTGAGTAACCTCACTAAGGAGAGTGTCGGACGCTCAGGTCCCTTAATCAGAGCCCCCCTTACATGTATTCCATAAGGACACAGGTTCAGCACACGCTCACCCGTTTTCCCTAAGCTTGTTCCAGCAGGGCTGGCCTACCATGAGGCGAACATGAGCGGCGGATCTCAGTCCAGACTGGGGAGGCGGGGTGCCACGTACAGACCCAGGTGTACGAAATTGTCTGCTGCTGGTGCACTATGGTTCTCTCTGCTCTAGATGCATAGAAGTGAGTGCTTGTGCGGAGGAAGAAGGGCACAACGAGACATACAGGTTCAGCAGAGGAAAAGGGGGAGGGAACAACGGAAATAACAGGAGCGCATGGAGAGAGAGGAGGAAGAGGAAAGCCTCTCTAGCACGCCCAGGAGCCTGGACTGATTAACAACCAGCTCCTCAGGGAGCGTTTCTGTTTCTGCTGCTTCTCTAGACCCATTGAGAGACACACGCAGTACTGAATAATGGAAGCCAGTTTAGGGCCCCTAAAAGACCCCGATATTTCCTACTCAGGCCCTGCTACCAGGCCTCTTATTTGTCCCCTTAGGCTGAGTGTTAGAGCCCCTATACTGCGGCACACGACCAGCAATCAGAGGAGTGAAAGAGACAAACGCACTAGACGGCATTTCAGGAAAACGAAAGACAGCACAAGGAAGCTTTCTAGAAGCAGGAAGGAGGTTCCTGAGATTCCTAGACCAATATGTTTCACATGGTGAGCCTTCCGGCCTAGTGAAGATGTGACGTGTGAAACGCTCCATTATTTAGTTTATCCAAGAGAAGTTAAGGTGACACTTGATCAATTCAAAAAGTACCTACAGGGTAATAGATTACTTAAGTAGGGCAGCAAGAAAAATCTGTGGCACCTATCGACTAAACGACCGTTTGAGCAATGAGCTTTCGTGGGAATACCCATTCATCAGACTGCATGTTCATGGGTATTACCCACGCAAGTCATCTCGCAAACACATTTTTATCTATAACGGTGCCACATGCATCTCTGCTGCTCCTACGTAAGTTATAATACCCACTTCATAGAGTCATGTCATGGGTATTCCTGAAGTATGCTCCAAAACCATCTGTTAGTCCTTCAGGTGCACTGCATTCTCGGCTGCTCCACTGTAAGTTAAATACCAGCACTTCGATGAAGATGCATGTCATGGTATCACCATGAAAGCTCATGCCCAAAACATCTGTAGGTCTATCACTAGGTGCCACAGGACCTGCGCTGCTCCCTACTGTAAGTAAATAACCACTTCATGAGATCATTCATGGATCACCACGAAAGCTCATCTCAAAACATCTGTTAGTCTATACAGGTGCCACAGGATCTCTGCTGCTCCATAGCTGTAAGTAAATAACACTTAATGACGAGCATTGTCATGGGTATTCACCGCCCAGGAAACCAGCTCCAAAACATCTGTTAGTACTATAAGTGCCACACAGGATTCTCTGCTGCTTTGCAGATCCAGACACACACGGCTCCCTCTGATTACCTTAGTAGGAGGCTCTCTAATTTAAGAACACAAGGTAACCACGATAAACATGTCTGACCTCTAAGCTTGATACAATTCAGTTCAACATGAGCATACATTTTCCATGAGTAGTAATCACTGGAAATCTCACAAAGGGATGGTTAGTTCATATCTCTGTACTTGATGGGCTTGGTCATTTAATCAAGATTGGTATAGAATCTTCTAAACGATACTACAGCTCAGACAGAAATTAGGGCTAACAGGAGAATTGTTGGGTAAACTTCGAGACAGACTTGGATGGTAAAGTCGTCATTTCTGGCCTCAAAAATATATACATCTACATGGGAGATTTAACAAATATTAGGTCCTAGCTGTTTAAATATCACACACCACTATTACCACTTACAACCTTACACAAATTTATAAAGAACATCAGATCTGACCCCACAACACTTACTCCTACTGATTTTTTTCTCATGGCTCAATGAGGTCTTTCTCCAAATCTAATCAGCTCACTGCAGTAAATAGTGTGTATTTTTAAAACAAAAACAAAATTGCAGGTCAATCCTTCACTTCTTAGATACCACTTGTCATGTTCTTTTTCCTCTTGTGATATCACAATTTAACTACGTTCTCCAATCACTATAAACGGTCTAGACTATATTAGACTCACTTCCCACCGTTAAATGAACCAAAGCATTGTGGGAACAAAACTTTTTAACCAACCAAACTAAAATACCTTTCAGGCTTTCTTTATACATCAGAAAGAAGGCAAACATAAGTGAGACATCCTTTTTTTTTTGTTTTCCTTTGGAGTTTACTTGTTAACCCAAATTTATCTTACAAATTAATTCCCATACAGGAGATTTGCAGGAAGAGAGCCACCAGTACCTGGCAATGATTGGCAATTTGGGCATGGATCTTTCTTGAGGACCTACTACGACTGAGACCGAAAGAGATTTAGACCTACACTGAGACTGGCCCTTACACTTGTGAACATACTGTAACATGTTAAATTAATTTAAAAAAAAATAAAAGACAAGTCAGAAAATTGGTGTTATCAATCAAACCTGTAAATTGACTTGATTTCAGTTTGGATACGAAATCCAGTAGGTGGGTGCAGTTCATTCTGAACAATGGCTAAAACTAGGGTATTTGAGAAGGCACCTATTCCATAACCCCCCCACCCACATGACAGTGGAAAAAGATGAAGAGGAATTGAAAGCTGATTTGAATGCACGCTATCATCACTTCTGTTATTGTATGGTCTCCCAAACGTGCTGTTATAAATTAGACCTTGCTGTTGTTTCTCTCGTTATCCTGTCAGTTATTCCTTCTTTATCACTTCTATAGCTTAATGTTGTTGTCTACATACAGATTGCTTGGAAGTAAGAATAAACATCGTTGCTTTGATATTCATCTGATGCAAAATCATAGAAAATAAGGACAGAATGCTCATGTGTATTTCTAGCTAAAAGGAACCTGTTCTGGTCCTATTTTAGAAATTTCGGACCCGTACAACCGCTAAGGGTAGACAGTAAATGTAAATTATCTGAGATGCTGCTGAACACACACTTTTATATTGAGAAACTGCAGCATGGGAGTGACGCGACAAGTAGTGTATAGATGCAACCTATGGGCCTGATCAAACGCCACCAAATCAATGTAAAGACTTCATTGCTTTCAATGGGCTTTGAGCAGCGCCCTGATAATGAGCACGATGAATTTGTATATTGTGACATAATCTTGTCTCCATCGAATTATTAAGATTTCAATTTCGGTCACGATTCTTGGTCAACGTCTTGTGCTCACCAGCCTGTCGGAAAGAATCCTATGCAATTTAATAATACACCAGTAGGGCTCGTAGGACAATTACGCGTACACCAGACTTCTATAAACTTCTATACTAACTTGTCCAACAGGAAGTTTTTTCCAAGACCTACATCTGCTTGGCATGGCAGTATTTTCTGGGGCAGTCCGTTTACCCTATGGCTCTGAGCAAGACTCCCAGGTCACGTACCACTCTTAAGCCCCCCCTCCCCTTCTGACAGAGTTTTGTCGATGTCTCTGCATAAATGACAACAGTGATTATACTAAACAACAAGTGCCTTCAATAAGAAAAAAATACTGAAATCAAAGAGAACCATATTAAATCAAAATGAACTACAGAAAATAGCACATCTCCTGTAACACAAACTGGACACCTAGGACGTTCAGACTTGAAATTAGACGAACGGTTTCAACCATTAAAGAGGAGTGAAGGTTGGAACATTGCCTTCACCGAGGGGCGTACGTGGGGGCCAAAGACAAATCTGGCTTTAAAGACCTAGCTTAATAAGTTTATGGAAGGGATAATCATGATAGGATAGTTTAATTTTGCAATTGTTCTTGGACTTTATTAGTAGATAGTCTGCTCAATGGTCTTGCGATGGAAGTGGCATGGATTGGGAGTACTGCAGAGAATTCTTCATGACTGCACTGGCTGGGAGCCTTGCCACATGCTCAGGTTAGCGGATCCGCCATATTCTGGGGTCGGGAACAGATTTTCCTCCAGGGCAGATTGTCTAAGGCTCTGGAGGTTTTTTCGCCTTCCCCTGCAGCGTGGGGCATGGGTCACTTGCTGGTGGATTCTCTGCTTGGGGTTTTTATAGAAGTGGATGGGTAGGGTTCTGTGGCCTGCTTTGTGCAGGAGGTCAGACTAGATGATCATATTGGTCCCTTCTCACCTATGAGTCTATGAGCACAGCCAGATGAGATAACTCTAGGGTGTAATTGAAGACTCAGGTTTGTCCAAATTCCCCAGTTATATCCCCATCTTCACCCCCTATATCCATCGCATGTCTGTCCCAGTGTTGTTCTACTTTGAGTTGAACTCTGTCTTTGCTTATTAAACAGTATGTGTTCCCATCCTCTGTCTCTTCATGTGTTCTTTTAAAGCTCTTTTGGTCTTGCTTATATGTTAGCTTTCCTCTGCATACACCTTTGTTAAATAAAGTCCATGTGCACGCTATCATGCTGTGTAGGTACTTCGGGAGTGTGTGCGTCTCCTGTCACAGTAGTATCTGAGCAGCTAACAAATAAACTCGCTTATATGTTCACTGCACCCCTGTGAGGTAGGTAAATAATTTTATCACATGAGGAAATTGAAACATGGAAATGTTAAGATTTATGCAAGGAAGACTGTAGCAGAGTTGGAAATTGAACCCAGATCTTCTTAATTCCCGTACCCTGCTGTAATCACGAGACTACTTTCCCTCCTTGTTGCCTTGGCAACTGATACTTGAGGGAAAGAGACATCTTTTTTTTTTTTAAAAAGTTCCAGTCATAGGTAATTATATTTTTCTATAATTCCCTATTTCTTATTAATACTAATCTATATTGAATTTAATTTCTTGATGGGCAGTCTTTCCCATCACAGGAATACTGGATTGTTTAACTGAAGTGTCAGCTGAAAGATACACGTTGTTGTTGTTCATAAAAATAATTTGGAGCTGTCCTATAAAATAATGGACTGTGACCACAATTTAATGCAGTATTGATCTTCTTACTCTTAAAAACACAAAAGAATATGATGAGTGGAAAAATATATGCTTAAGAGCTAATTGGATGCTCAGATTTTTGTGTGAAACTCTGAATAGTTTATAGTGGAATCACACTGAGATCATATGAAGTACGATAATTCATAGAAACTATGGACTCCATTGTAGACAGAAATATCTTATATTGTGGGGTCAAGATCCCAAAAGAGAGACAGAATATTTAGGAGGTAGGATGGTAAAAGTAATTGACTCATAAGAGTTGATAAGAATTAGAGTCAAAGGCTGGATCAGACTCCTATTGAAGTCAAGCAGTCTCTCTCTCTCTCTCTCTCTTCCTCCCCACCCCCCGTTGACTTTAGTGGGGACTGGATCAGCATCAAAATGGGGTTCCTATGATGTACTGATGTCTTTCTAGCTCCCCACAGCTCATCTTCTTCTGTGAGCCTGGAAGCAAAGTGAAATAAACAAGAATTATTTGCACAAAGAGTTAACATTCATCCCTAAGCAGAGGGCCAGGATAAAGCCTGTGTGTCACTGAAGTCCCACTCTAATTCCATGTAAGAACTGTTTTGAGGACATAAATGTGCACAGACCTTCTGCATAGGAGTGCATGTCACCCAAGATTCATTTTACTTTATTGTTTACGCTCATGTTGGAGACCCCAGCTCAGTTGAGGTTGCTGTCCAAACTAAGTGCTGAAAAGGGAAATTAACATCCTCCTCAGTTTCCCTTTGCACTTTACTCATTGAAGAGTAAACTCCCTCAGCTCAGCCCTGTGGTGTTACTGCTCTCTACATATTGATCTGGGATCCTAAAGGGAAACTGAGGAGGATCCATGTGTGAAGATCTTATCGTAGAAGAAGTGGCACAATCTTCCTCACATAGAACCTAACAAAACAGTGAAATGCCTCACAATGGGGCACAATGGGGAGGCAAGGAACTTCTTAAAATGGCATAAAATATGAGGAAACGCAGAAAGAGGATCTGGGCATAAATAGACAGAGGGAAATAGTAAAGAAGAGATTTATTTTTCAAGAGGGGGGACAGATTGGCAGAGAATCAAGTACTTTGTCCATAATAAGTTACAATCATTTCATTTTCCACGTTCAGCATTGGATATGAGACTCTTCTGATACTGTGTAAATATTATGACTAGAGAAGTAATTTTGAGATGGCACTGCACCCGGATTTATCAGGAGAATGCAGTGGATATGATAATCTGAGCTCTAGTAAAGCATTTCATACTGTGCCTCAAAAAATCAGAATGAAAAAATTATTTTATTATCATTAGCACCGCCCCCAGCACGAACATATGATGGAAGGAATATAAGCAGAACATAATCATCAGAACTGGGTGAATAACTGGCAGCCAGTAACATTCACATCTGCTCATGAGTTGCTGCCCGTTGCTTAAATTTGTTATTCAAGTATTGCTAAATGTGTCACGGACACTGGCCCTCTAAAGGGACATGGGGCCAGCCCTACCTGTGACACATTTAGCTAACCTCACCATGTGCATAAAATGAGAAAAGTCACATGGCAAGTAGGTCGAGACTAAATTAGGCCTTCGGGGTTGGAGATGAAATAAGCCCAGAGAGCCAGAAGAGGAAGAAGGCAGACTCCAACTAGGAAGTCCTGAGCATTAGTGGTCAGTAGAGAACAGAGAGAGACTCAGAGGAGTCCATGAGAGCTGGAGGGTTGAAAGTGAAGCCCAGAGAATGGTCTGAAGTTTATTAGGAAGTCATACAGATAGACCCTCAGGAAGAAGGGGCTGTGTCTAGCTTTAGACTATGCGTGGAAGATTGTTTTGGACTTGGATACCCTAAAAGAGATGGACTTTTTCTTTGTGACTTACCTGGAGGGTGAACTCTCTGCAGCAACCAAACCAGACTGATAGGTTAGAAGATTCAAACAGAGTGAGGAGAAACTGAGGCAGTGGCCGGCTTGAAGCCAGCCTGGATAGGTGGTACTGCTACACTGCATAATTCATAGTCTGCAGATTAATTCCCAGACATCCCAAATGAGACAGGAAGGAGATGGGGCTATAGCTGTGTCCCTTCCCCTCCTTTTGCACTGACCAATACAGTTGGCTGCTCAGGGGAGAGCTTACTATACTCTCCTAAGAGGAGTGAACCCTCAGGGAGCTCAAGACTCATGTGCTCTTGATTGGTAATCACTCCAGTGTGGGCCTAGCCCTTTAGAGGACAGGTAAGGGGAGCATAGGAACAAATTTAAGAAGCCAAACATACCTTGTCAGTCAATGCACCCTGTCAAAGCTGATTCCCCACTCTGGCACTGAGTGCAGAAGGTGGGGGCTCATAAGGTTTCTAAAAGTTAATACTGGCCACTCCAGGCTTGTATTAAACTTCCAAGGTTACAGCTTTTCTCTGACCTTGGATTGGTAGGTGCTGCCACCACCCAAGTGCAAAACCCGTTTGAGAGCCCAGGAAGGCACACTTGGGAATTCCTTCCTGTGGGGTACCCTCTAGCCCTTTCATCCTCCTCTCCGTGGAGGAGTTGAGAAGAAAAACGAAGGTTTAATTAGCTGGTGGCAACAGCTAATTAAACAACATGTGCACAAACCTCTTAAGTCACAAAAATCCAATCCTGTTCTTAAAAAAGGTAAATTTTATTAAAAACGAAAAGAAAGAAAATACATTTGGAAACTCAGGCTATTGCTAGAGTTGAAAAAACACTTACAAGGATTAAGCATCAAGAATAACATTCTTGAGCGCTATCTTAAAGGTTATAAGCAAAACAAAAGCATTTGGGGTTAGCATAGAGGAGTCCACGAGCCATAAAGAAATAAAAGGAGATAAACCTGACTGCATCTTCGTAGACGTTTCCTGATCTACTTACATATCTGGGGTTTCAAATAAGTAGTTTCTAGGTATGATACCAATGGTTTTTCATACCTGGCCCCAAGCTTCTTACAACATAGTTGCACTGTTTGCTTCTCCCCGAGAATAACAGACAGACAAAAGGGGAATCATTTCAATTTTAAAAAGTTCTAGCCTTCCCATTGGCTCTTTTGGCTAGGTGCCCACTTACTTTCTTACCTGTGTATCTCAGTGGGACTTTTAACCCTTCTAATGTCTAATCTAAATCTCTCTTGCTGCACAGTAAGCCCATTACTTCTCATCCTACCTTCACTAAATATGGAGAACAATTAATTACCTCATCTTTATAACAGCTCTTAGCATATTTGAAGCCTGTTATCAGGTTCCCCCCTCAGTCGTCTTTTCTGAAGACTAACGTGCCCAGTTTATTTTAATCTTTCCTCAGGTCAGGTTTTCTAAAACTTTTTAACATTTTTGTTGCTCTTCTCTGGACTTGCTCCAATTTGTCCACATCTTTCCTAAAGTGTATTGGCCAGAATTGGACACAGTACTCTGGCTGAGGCCTCACCAGTGCAAAGGAGAGAACAGTTACCTCCCATGTCTTACATAAGATACTCCTGTTAATACACCCCAGAATGATGTTAGCCTTTTTCCCAACTGTTACATTGTTGACCCATATTCAATTTGTGATCCATTATAACCCCTGCCTAGATCCTTTTCAGCGGAACTACCAACTAGCCAATAATTCCCCATTTTGTATAGTCCATTTTTTTCTTCCTAAGTGAAGTACCTTGCACTTGTTTTGTTTAATTTAATTTTGTTGATTGCAGACCAATTCTCCAATTTGTCGTGGTCATTTTGAATTCTAACTCTGTCCTCCAAAATGCTTGCAACTTCTGCTTCCCCCAAGCCGTGTGTCATCTGCAAATTTTGTAAGCATCTTCTCCACTACGTTATCAAAGTTGTTAATGAAAATATTGAATACTACTGGACCCCGGACTAACCCCTGCGGGACTCCACTGCATGCGCCTTCCCAGTTTGTCAGCAAGCCATTGACAAGTACTGTTTGAGTATGGTCTCTCAAAACAGTTGTGCTCCCACTTTATACACCTTATAGTAATTTAATTGATACCGCATTTCGCTAGTTTGCTTATGAGAATTTCATGGGGGACTGTGTCAAAAGGCTTATTAAATCAAGATGTATCACATCTACTGTTTTCCCCACGTCCATTAGGCCAGCAACTCTGTCAAAGAAGGAAATTAGGTTGATTTGGCATGATTTGTTCTTGACAAATACATACTCTCTTCATTATAACTGTATTATCCTCTAGGTTCTTACAAATTAATTGTTTAATAATTTGTTCCAGCATCTTCTGAGGTATCAATGTTAGGCTAACTGGTCTATAATTCCCTGGGTCCTCTTTGTTCCCCTTCTTAAAGGTAGGCTATGTCTACACTACAGCCAGGATCGACACTCTGAGATCAATCCACTGGCGGTCGATTTAGTGGGTCTAATGAAGACCCGCCAAATTAACAGCAGATTGCTCTCCAGTCGACCCCTGTACTCTGTGCCTGATGAAAAGAGTAAGGTAAGTCGACAGGAGTTTCTCTTGTCGACCTCCCTCCCCATGATATAGACCCTGCAGTAACTCGACCTAAGATACGTTGACTCCAGCTACATTATTCACGTAGCTGGAGTTGCATAGCGTAGATTGACTTACCACGGTAGTATAGACATAGTCCTAGTTACCGTGCCTTCATCGACATAAGGCACCTTCTATCGACCTAATTATGTCAGTGTACATGCTACAGCCTTGCTCCGACTGATGTAAGTGCCCTACTACGCTGACATAACTCCACCTCCACAAGAGGCATAGGTCTTATGTCAGAGTAATTAGAGCGATGCAGTGTCTGTGTAGATGCTGTTTTTACTTATCAGCTGTTGGCTGTTACTCTTGCAAATTTCACGGCTCCCCCACCCCCCACCTTAAGTCGGAGGAAGGGCCCCTGGTGAGGACACATACCACGGACAGAACGAGGGTAGTGTGGACATGTACTACCGCAATAAGTTTCTAGTGTATACTTGCCCTGTGTTTGCCATTCTCCACACTGCTAGGACCTTGCCTGTCCTCCAGGAGTTCTCAAAGATAATTGCTAATGGTTTTGAGATTGCTTCAGCTAGTTCCTGAAGTACCTTAGGACGAATTTCATCAGCCCTGCTGACTTGAATACAGTACATTTAACTTAGCTTAATATTCTTTTACCTGTTCTTTCCCTTTTGTGTCTCTTCCCCCTTGTTAATTAAGTGTGTTGAGTATCTGGTCACCATTAACTTCTTTTAGTGAAGCCTGAAGCAAAATAGGAATTAAGCTCCTCAGCCTTCTTGATGTCATCAGTTTTTAGCTCTCCTTCCACAGTGAAGTAGAGGACCTGCACTTTTCTTTGTCTGTCTCTTGCTCCTAATGTATTTAAAGAACTTCTTGTTGTCTTTTTATGTCCCTTGCTAATCATTTTGTGCCTTTACCATTTTGATTTTGTCCCTACATGGCTGTGTTATTCTTTTGTACTCCTCCTTAGCAATTTGTCCATGTTCCACCTTTGGTAGGATTCCTTTTTTATTTTCAGGTCATTAAAGAACTCCTGATGGAGCCATATTGGCTTCTACTGTTCTTCCTATCTTTCCTTTGTTTCGGGGGAATTTGAAATTGTGCTTTTAATATTGTCCCTTCTGAGAAACAGCCAACTTTCCTGAATTCCTTTATAACCTCTACATAAATAAATTACTATGATTTGGACATGTATATGTGCATATTTACCGGTATTTGTCTTTCTAAAGTTAATTAAGTATTTTAGGAAACACTGTCATAGTGGCCACCAGCAAAAGTTGGTGGCCGCACTCTGAGGCCACCAAAAATTTGTTGTGAAAACCCCAGCTCTAGCTCATGTATCGTCCGTGATGAAGACTCTGCAGGTGAAAGCCTACGCTCAGTTTCACCTGTGCAAGCCTCTTACATCTTTAGTTATCCCATATATGGGAACTGGAATGCAATTGAGCTCCACAGGTAGCTCTGCAGTGGGAATCTAGTTTTGAGTTATGTCCATGAAGCAGGAACTCATGGTTTCCTATCTGTGATGGCTCCCTAGGAAAAGCCGTGCAGTGTTGTCACTAAAGTCAGCAAAGGTGATTCTGAATCTATATGGGGAATGGACTGTTGCATCAAAGAGGGGCTATTTATACATAGTCCCTGTTTCAGAATAGACATGCCCTTTGAATCTGGCTTATGTAAAGCCTTCTGGCACAATTAAAGGCCCATCGTTCTGGGGAGGAGGGGAGCTTCTAGAATAAAGGATTTCCCATTTTCTGACACTTATACACTTTCCTTAGCATTGGTAAGATGGGAGGGATAGAGACAAAGAAAAAAAGATGGATAAGTGTTTATCTGCATGTTTAAAAATCAATATGAATTAGAAGTGTGGGATTATGATTGTAGAGACAACATGGAGTATGTGATGAATGGGGAGTTTAATCAGGTCATTAATCACTGCGTGTTTACACTGTAAACTGAGGCAGATTGTTTGTTTGTTTTTCACTTGGGATTAACCTCAAAGTGATTATAAGAATTCAAGTTAATCAAAACCAGCGGTGCTTCTTGCATACTATGCTTTTTTTCTGCTAAACATACCTGTGTACAATAGCAGATTGAGTACTATATATGGGCTTGGCTACACTTGCAAGTGTGCAGCGCTGGGAATTACAGCTGTCTTCGTATACCTGTGTAGGGAAAGAGCTGGAGTGTGGCCACACTGACAGCTACCAGCGTTGCAGTGTGGCCACATTTGCAGCGGTGTTGGGAGTGGTGCATTATGGGCAGCTATCCCACAGAGGACCTTGTCCCATTTTGGCGCCGTGGGTTGTGGGAAGGGGGCGGAGGGGGCGGGTCATTCTGCTTCCTGTCCAACGCCCTGGATGCATTGCTTCAATCCCAGCAGTCACTGTTTTTCCATCCACGTTTGGCCGCCATCTTGACTGGCTAACCGGTTTCGATCAGCCACGGATTTCCTGTGGGAAATGAGCTCCAACTGCTCAGGAGTATGCAACTTGAGTCTTGCCAGACATCACGTTTGGCCGTGAGCTGTTCCTTAAATCCCCAAAGTGATGAGAGTCCCAATGATTGATAGCCCGAGTTGCCTGACGCGTTGATGCAAGAAATTTGCTTGTTGGCCATTCACCGGAAATGCCTCCAAGCACCCCGTGGAACCGCCCCTCTGGTCTGGAAAAGACTGGGAGTTCGGTGGACTCACATTTCATGAAAGTTGACGATGGAGGCCAGTGGCTGTATTAACTTCACGGCAACTTATGCAGATATGCATACTGTGTCCTCAATATAGCAGCGTTCACTAGGCCTTCACGCCAGAAATATATAAGTGTCAATCGCGTCGCCATTAATATAGTGCTCACTTTTTGCGTCACACGTAATTACCGATCCGTGCTAGCTGCCACATTACATGCATACCCTGGGCATCCTACACCGGCTCTTGACATGCCTCAAGTACTTTGCTAGATAACCGCTGCAAGATATGTAGTCAGGATGCTCCACGACACGCATCCTAGCGTCGTCATAGTATGTATTCCGTTTTCGAATTTCGGTATCGCCGCAACGATCATCAACCGTGCCTTATCGCACCCATCATGGACTCCACCGGCGGCTCTCTGTCGAAAAATCCAACCCATTGGGTCTCACGCACCTCTGTCCCTTAGTAGCCCTATCATTGTCTCTGAACATATGCGAGGGCGTTCTCGATCTCTGATTGGCTCGATTGTTCCTCTGGCGCGTACAACATAAACGTCCCGGCTTCTACGTCTCGGGAACGAACATTAGGGCACCACCCACCTAGATCAAGCTACCGTCGAAGATGGAAATCAGAACGGTATTTTCTATGATTTCTCCAGGCGCTTGGATCCCACATGAGGTGTTTTATTGACATTAACACAGGCTGGCCCGGAAAGGTGCATGATGCATGCATCTTTTGGAACACTGGCCTGTTCAGGAAGATGCAGACCGGGACTTTTTTCCCAGACCGGAAGATCGCAGTAGGGGACGTCGAAATGCCCATTGTGATCCTTGGAGACCCCGCTCACCCCGCTGTCGGTCTGGGGTTCTGTTCACCTAAACCAGCACCTTGGACTCCGGCTGGCAAGGGTCCAGCAGCCAGAACCCCAGACCAGCAGCAGGCTGTGTGGGGCTGGTGGCTGGGACCCCAGACCGACAGTGGGCTAAGCAGCTCAACCCACTGCCACTCAGGGGTTCCATCTGCCAGCTCCTGCCAGCTGGGATCTTGGCGGTCGGACCCGCTCACCCTGCTACCGGTCTGGGGTCCCGGCTTTGCCCACATACAGTGGCCAAGGAGAAATTAATGATCCTTGCTAAGAGTAGCAGGGGGGCATGTTCCCCTGTCTGTGAGGAGCAATCCAAAACAACAAACTGACTGACAGCAAAGACTAGTGGCTAGCCAGATCAGTTTTAACAGCAGAAATATAAATCATTGCTTCTAGTTTACGCTTCTGCCAGTTTAAATGGGTGGTACCAGTGGGAGGCTACAGCTGTACCATGGAGCAGCAAGACTGCCTCCTCCTGCAGGCAGCCAGTGCAAGCCGAAAAGTATGTGGTGTTGGTCAAGGAGGAGCATGGGCAGGATGGCTGAGGAGTGTCTAATTCATTGCATACACATTGCAGCCTCTACAGGTAGGGTTCCTATAGACATCCTGGGTAAAAAATAACCTGCCCTGCCCAGGGGTGAATGCCCTCTCCTCCTGTGGTGCAGCCATCCTTGCTGGCACTTTCCTGTGCCAGTAGGAGTGGATCTTGCCCCTTCATGTAAGGGGACTGGGCTCCTGTCTCTCAGCAGCCATCACTCCCCTTGCTCCTATCTGCCTGACCACATATAAGTTGTTAAAAGGCGCATTGTAAGCTGCAGAGCTTTCAGACCAGCCACATGTACTTTGTACCAGAAGCTGATTGTAAAGCTTGTGTGTGTGCTGCATGAATCTCCCATGTACCTGCTCCATCTCACCACTCTGGCCTAAGTCATGGCTCCCCTGGAGTCGCTTTGTGCTGGTGCCATGAAGCCACAAAGCAGCCACATATGCCCCCGGTGTAATGCCTTGGTGCCAGCCCTTGGAGGCTGAGGCTCTATTCAGGAATTGAGGGCCATTTCATGGGTAGGAGGGGGAATGGTTGGGTGTTCTTCCATCCCAGCAATTTTAGATCACTGTAATATGCCATGGGAATCATTATAGCAGGAGCACAATCTAGGGTTTTGGGTGAGGAAAAGGCCCTCAGACGAATTGTCACTCTCCTTGCTGTGAAAAAGTTGATGGGGTGGAGAAATTGCATCCACAAAGCAAAAACTAATATACGCTCATATCTCTGGGTAACTTTAGGCTGTAATAATCCTCTTGCACAGTCTCGAGCTCCTCTTAATAAGGAATGTCTCGTTAAATGCATACTGATACTGCACCAGTAACGTAAGAAGCTTGACAATTTGTCTGTCTCTTCTTATGAGGTTCTCCAATTCTTATGGATAGAATAAAACGTATGAACATGGTAGTAGCTTGAAGCATTCTGTGCACACTATCCTGCTCTGCATGTTTGTGTGTCCTTTTTTCTTTGTTTCACTACAGATTTGGCTGACTGCAAGTTGATGATGTTCCCTATTGGCATTTACAAAGTCATGAGGAATATCACCGAAGGGATACATCTCATAACTCTGGCCAATAATGAACTCAAGTCTGTGACCAGCAAATTCATCACCACCTTCAGCCAGATGAGAGGTAGGAGTGAGTCTCCGGCAGTAACCACAAAAAATGGAGAGACAGGGATAGACCTGTGTCAAGGTTTTTTTCCCCACTTTGAACTTTAGAGTACAAAAAGTGGGGACCTGCATGAACACTTCTAAGCTTAATTACTAGCTTAGGTCTGGTATGCTGCCACCAGCCAGAATTTAGGGTCTGGCACACTTTTTCTGTTCCCCCAAAAACTTCCCTGGGGAACCCAGATCCAAACTCCTTGGCTCTTAAAACAAAGAGGAATTAACCATCCCCCTCCTTTTCCCCCCACCAGTCCCTGGTTAGTTCAGACCCAATCTCTTGGATCTTAAAACAAGGAAAAATCAATCAGGTTCTTAAAAAGAAAGCTTTTAATTAAAGAAAGAAAAGGTAGAAATTATCTCTGTAAAATCAGGATGGAAAATGCTTTACAGGGTACTCGGTTTCATATAGATCAGAGGGACTCCCCCAGCCTTAGATTGAAAGTTACAGCAAACAGAGGTAAAAATCCTTCCAGCAAAAAGAAACCTTTACAAATTGAGAAAACAAACATAAGACTAATCCGCCTTCCCTGGCTATTACTTACAATTTTGAAACATGAAAGACTGAGTCAGAAGGATTGGGAGAGCCTGGAATGATGTCCCGTCCCTCTCAGTCCCGAGAGTAAACAACAAACAAAAAGCACAAACAAAGACTTCCCTCCACCAAGATTTGAAAGTATCTTGTCCCCCTATTGGTCCCTCTGGTCAGGTGTCAGCCAGGTTTACTGAGCTTCTTAACCCTTTACAGGTAAAAGAGACATTAACCCTTAACCATCTGTTTATGACAACGTGTTTCTTGGTAGATGCCTGCAGCACAGTGTTTTTGACACATAGGTCTGCAATTGTCTCTGTGATTGGTGCGCTGAATAATGGTGATGTAGATTCTGTTTCAAGCTCGGGCTAAACGGAACACAATATTTCTCACTATTTCATTCTCCATACTGTATTATCTCCATATAGTATGTTGGGATCTGTTCTTTCACAAAATAAACTTGGCTCCCAGCAATCCCAAATGTGAGACGTGGTATTAAGGTCTGGCTCCCTTAAATGAGTATTACAGTCGTATAACTCACTGATGTAAATGGTGTAACTCCTGATCTGCACTTCTGTAAGGGAGATTAGAATCCGGTGTTGAATCTTGACAATGTGCCTGTGTATAAGATTACAGATGCTATGTATCAATAGTGAGGTGAATTGGCAGCGCTATATGGTGTCACAGGACTTGAATAGTAGGGGATGTTACAGGTCAAGACTGAGGTCCATTGGCAGAGCTGTGTGGAAAGCTTATATGTTGCCAACCTGCACTTACCAAGCTTATGTCAGTCTGCTCAAATTCAATTAAGTTTTTTGAGGTGACAAGTTACTAATATCTATTTAAAATCTAGGATGAGAAATTCACACAATAACAACCAGTGCAGTAGCTAGAAATATTTTTCTTAACACAATTATCATACAATACATAACTGTTTCAGCAACAAGACACTATGTTCAAAAACTGCTTCCTTCTCTTGAAAGAATGGACATTTTTGTCATCACTTTCTACCATTTATTTTTGGCAACTGAAGAAACTCTATTTTTTGAGGCTTTGCCACTTTATGTGAAATGAGAGCAGAATCTTTCTTTTTTTTTTTGAGGTATATAGGTAAAAATCCTTATCCAAACCCATAGAATTCAGTGGCAGAGTGCACTTTCAATTGGGTCCTAACAGAAGTCTCCTTGTTGTAAAGGATGAAAGTTCTTCCCCCTGTGCATGTCTGAGCCACTTATGACCAGGTTTCATTTCTCAGACTTTGAGTTTCCCTATTGTAGTTTTTGGGGGCAGCAGCTGCTTCCTTACTATGTTCCAAACTTATCATTTACTAGTTTGATGTCGTGGTCACACCATAGTCTCTCATCTCTTTGTATACCCAGTTGTCTTTTTGCAGCCAGCCTTTTGGGTTCATCTGCACTATGTCTTTTACGCTTGTAACCAGGTCATAGTATGATTAATTTTAAATATGGTTTGTGTCTATATACAGCACTGTTACTTGCTGTGGAAGCTTAGTAACATGGAAGCTAACCTTACCTTGTTGCACCCCTGGGTAACTAGCCGTGAGTGTGTACAGGAGCTGGGACTCAGTGACAGGATGGATAACTCAATAATTGCTGTATTCTGTTCATTTCCTCTGAAGCCTCTGGCACTGTCAGAATACGTGGACCATTAGTCTGAGCCAGTATGGGCATCTTTATGTTCTTATGTACAGGGAGGGTGATTAGGGTTCCTACATCTTTTTCTTCACATTCCGGTGCCCATATAACTCTGGAAGGAAGTCTTGTTTTATAATCTGAGAATGTATCATTTTTCACAGATACATATTTTGACTTAACTATATAACTGTGGTCAGGTGACTATGAATGAAATGTCACTGTCAGTGCATCACTTCTCCCTTCCACCTACCATGATTTCAAGGTTTCCTTTAAACCCTGCAAGTGCAGCTCTCTTTATCCTTCCTGAGCCTCTATCTATATTGCAGAAAGGGGCACTTACTATAACAGTGTACCCATTGCTGTCCCTCTTCCATGTTCCTAATGAACATTTCCCCTGAGTATCTGTGATTACTCTTCCTTTCCAAACCAATAGTACACCCTAACTGAAAAGGCCCAGGCTCTATGCCAATAGTCAATGGTGATATCCTAGCAGTGACTGGATAGCTGGGATAATAATGGTTTGTAGTTACTGGAATGTAGTCTTACTGACCTGCAAGAAGCTTTTTTGCCAGTAACATCTAGTGAACATAAGCAAGTACAACTTAGAGAGGGGATGGGGGGAAGGGGAGCTGCTTTACTGTTGACAGAGATGGCCTAATGTTGATCATCAAAACTTATCACATGTCATTTTTGCACTCCTAGAAAAATGTGTGTTAGCCTATTTTTGTTATTACCATTACGGCTGATTTTTTTTTTAAAGCATTACTTTTATTTTTAATGCAAGTATCCAGAATAACCCAGTACAAAAAGTGTGAGTCATGTCTAGGTTCCTTTATAAACAAGTGTGTGAAATAATAATTAGACAAGGAAAAAATGCTATCAAAGAAGTTTCTGCTCTCAGAACTCATCCATCTAAACATCTATAGCAGGGGTTGGCAACCTTTCAGCAGTGGTGCGCCGAGTCTTCATTTATTCTCTCTAATTTAAGGTTTCGCGTGCCAGTAATACATTTTAACGTTTTTAGAAGGTCTCTTTCTATAAGTCTATAATATATAACTAAACTTTTGTATGTAAAGTAAAGAAGGCTTTTAAAATGTTTAAGAAGCTTTATTTAAAATTAAATTAAAATGCAGAGCCCCCCGGACTAGTGGCCAGGACCCGGGCAGTCTGAGTACCACTGAAAATCAGCTCATGTGCCGCCTTTGGCACGCAAGCCATAGGTTACCTACCCCTGATCTATAGCATTTCCCTCTTCCATCCATAGTAAGATACACCTCTACCCCGATATAATGCTGTCCTTGGGAGACAAAAAAAAAAAATCTCACCGCGTTATAGATGAGACCGCATTATATCGAACTTGCTTTGGTCTCCCTGTTCCTTGTTTCCGGACCGCCCCCTCCAGAGACCCCTAACCCTAATCATCTCCAGGACCCCAACCCCTACCCAATCCCCCTGATTGCTCTGACCTGTCCACTCACCTGTGGTGGGAAGCGGAGTGACACAGCCCCAGCCTGCTCCACTTTCCTTTCCCCAGCCCCAGCCCTGTCCCGCACTCACCTGCGGCACGAAGTGGAGTGCCGCGGCTGGGAGGATGCTCTCCACAATCACCTGTGCCGGGAAGTTGAACGCTGCGGCTGGGAGCTGGCGGAGTGGAGCGGGCTGGGGCCGGGCTGCTCTGCTTCTGCTGCTGCCGGTAAGTGCAGGGAGGAATCTCTTCCTTCAAGCCCCCTCCCCTGAGCGACGCAGCTGGGGCTGGGGCAAGGGAAGGGGAGCGGGCTGCTCCCGGCCCCCCGCTAATCCTCTGGGCCACTCTGGGACTGTAGGACCCCTAAATTGCCCCCCCTAGACCCTGGGGGGGGGAGCCCCTGACCGCCCCCGAGACCCTCTGCCCCTTATCCAGTCCCTTGGCCTGGGGCCGGCCTGGCACCCTTAACACGGTGCTCAGAGCAGTGTTCAGAGCTTTACCGCATTGTACACGAACCCGTGTTATATCGGGGTAGAGTTGTATACTCACCATCCATCTTCAGATCATGAGAACCAAGCTTTGTAATTATAACACTGAAGTTCTTAGTCATGGGTAGCAACATATATAATTAATAATATATAGCATCCAGTCAACTGGAGGAATATAGCCCTGATCCAGAAATACAGTTTACCATATTCTTAAATCCTGTTGACTTCAATGGACTGAAGCATATTCTTAAATGCTTTTATTAATCAGGACCAACATGCATAACAAATCTGGAAGCACAAAAGGAAGTAACAAGAATCTAAGCCAGTTTTAGTCTATTTAGCCTTTTTAGATAACAAATTTTCAGCTCTGGCAATATAGTTAATATTTTATTTGTCTTAAGAGCAATAGAAATAATTTGTAAAGTCCTAGTTAAACCAGCAGACAAACATGCCCTCAAGTCATTGTAAAGTAGTTTCTGAATCTGAATGGGAGCCCCCTCAGTGTTGCAATAGGATTATATATTACCTCTTGCCTTTTTTGTAGACTTGCAATTAAAGTGCAGGACTGGTCAATGTCAGCATAGAGATAAGTGGAAACTAAATGTAGCATGGCAGTTTGACATTGGAGGGTACAGCCATGTGGAAAAGGGAAAATATCCCCCACTCCCTAATTTCTATACTGTTGCTTTGCATTGTTTATAATAACAGCTGTTGGGACTCACTGAGGAATACTTCTGTAGGATATAGCAAACCAGCATTTCAGTAGAGGAAACTAGGGCACTTAAAGAATCTATAGGGAAATCAAACAACCTTCTATCAGTTGATCAGAGCTCACGCAAATTCAGTTTTCAAAGGTTAATAAAAGTTTAATCTGTATTCAGAACAATTCACTAGATTTAAACAATTTAAAGAATTAGTGTTGACATGGCAGCTGTCTCTCTTTATTCAGAGCTGAGAGAGGTCAGTATTTAAGTCTCAATCTCCTCCATGTTGGAAGTGGAGGCCACAAAACAGTGGGGTATTTTGGGTCTCCATGGGAATGGGAGAAAGAACAGATCTCTGTTCTAAACCTGGGTTTAGGATTGCCATTCAGGAAGCACTCCCAGAATTATCTGCCTCCAAGTGGCATACATGGCAGACTCCTTTGGGCTTCCTTTGATGCTGAAATTTCACAGGATCTTTGAATGATTTTTAATTAAATGTCTGTTTCTTCATTGGCTTTGGGGTTTTCATCCTCAAAACTTAAAACAAAAAATTCTTCTGGCTCTGTGAGGAGGGTTAATGTCACACTCTCTGAGAAGTGACAAACAGCAAGCCCCAGGAATTCTGTTTCCAGATAGTGAGGGGGATAAGGTCTACCTTTGGGATGTGTGGGCAGACTGCTTGGAAACTCTCTTCACTGAGCCTGAGCCAGAATCCGTGGCATGAAAGTAGGGTAAAGTGATTTTCTTTTCCTTTTCCTTAAAGCCCTCTGCCTTTCCACTAAACATGGGATGCCATTCGCATATCTGGCAGAGTAAGCAGAACAGTTTCACTGGAGCCTTCTGAATCTCAAGGGAATTGGGAAAGCAAGGTCCCCTCCCATAGTAAACAAGAGAAAGAAATTCCTTCTCCCACCTAGCACATATACATGGACTATGCTGAAGTGGTTGAGAAGGCCACAAAACTTCCCCCTCTTCCCACAGGGTGTTTCAGGAGCAAGGCCTCAGCTGCCATGAAAGGTATGGGCTCCTGTGACCTTTTTAATACCAGTGATTCATTTGTTGTCAGTGGTTCTGGCTCATTCCTTGTTCCGTACAGTTGGCTCTACTCAGCCCAAACCTAGCAGCAGGCAGAGTTGGTGATTCAGATCCCCTTGTCTGGCAGATGGGCCTCCTTCCTTCCAGGGGTTCCATAGGGATCCATAAAGTAGCTACTATTATTTTCACGGAGACAATGCAGGTTACAAGTCTGCAGACTGTCCTTTCAATCTGCCTGGAAATGCACTGTTCCCCTCGGGGACTGTCAGGGGTTTGGCCCAGAGACTGGTGCATGATATTAGCCACAGTCTGCACTTAAAAGGGCAGCAGAAACTCTTAAAACCTCTTGTGAAAGTCTCCTCTCTAGATCCTCTAAAGAGAAGGAGAAATAACTAAAGCTGGGGCTTTGAGCAAGATACCTCAGATCCTCAGCCAAGCTTCCAGCATTAAGCATGAATAAGGGTTTAATTTCATGGGTGCTTACGGTTTTTAGACCAGCTAGACTTTGAGTTCATCACAAGCCTGGTTGGAAACCTGTTGATTAACCTCTCTGCATCCAACTTCAGTTGGAAAACTATAAAAGTGTGAGGAAAAGAGACTCAAAAGCAGAGGGTTATGGTCCCCTTATCTCAAAAAAGGTCTAAAAGGCCTCCTTTATGCCTTTCCCCTCTTCAGCCGCTGAGCTTAAAGAGGGTTATGATGGAAGAGGCCACAATGATTGTCAACTTCTCATTAAACCTCAGCACTGGCGGCACGGGGAATTGAGGCTATGGTGGCAGGGGCTAGCCTCCTCAGCTGGGAGCTCAAGGGCCGGGCAGGACTGTTATGCGGGCCAAATGTGGCCATGAACAGTAGTTTGCCCACCCCTGAGCTAGAACCTCAGATTCCCAACATACACATAACAATGCAACCAATCCTGAACCAATATACAGTGCTGCCTAACCATCAGCTAGGAAAGTGAGAGGCAGTACAGTCACTTGTTCTAAGAAGGTGATAAACTTCTTCCTAGCATCTCGGAGGAAATCGACAAATGATGTCTATGTATTACTTAAGATTTAGATGTCTGTGTTACTAGAAACACACGACATCAGTGAAAACTCAGCTGAAACAAAAAGACATTCTTGTATTTTTACAAGATGGCCTGACAATGATGCTCAGGGCCAACAAAGACAAGTCAGTAGCTGAAACATATTGTCGTGCAAGAAACCCATGAGAATCTCACTGTTAAACAGCAGATTCCTGAGGACTACCACTCTTACCAGTCCTGTGGCAACATGCAGATTCCTATCACGATCTTGTTCTGTGTACTACAAGTCCTGATAAAACCACCTTTCAGTTTCAATGTTGCTAGTTCTCTTCCTCGTCTCACCGAAAGTATCTTGCCTACTGGCAACCTCCTTGTCCAAGGGTGTTTTTGGAGCTTGGCATGCTCTCGGTGAAACCTCAATTGCACGTTTTATCAATGTGGTAACCGGGCTTCCATCCCTAAGGTCACCACACACACTTCTTCATAATAGGAAATAGTGGTATTGTCCTTGTGGTTGAATCCAGACACCCTCAGGAAAAAGAGAAAATTTGTGCATAAGTTAGATGTGAACAGATTCTGTGAATGAATAAAGGTGTATATGGCAGAGGGATTTAAAACCTAATATACATTTCCTCTCACTACTGTGCACTCTGTGAAAAGAGCAGCAATTTTATGGGCAGTGAGATCACACACATTATGAGATCTCTAAGACAGTAGCAGTACAGAGTCTTCAATTCACACTTTGTGTTTGACCAATGGAGTTGACATCCTCACACCTGCTGATTCAGCATCTGGTGAAGGGTGTTATGGAATAGGTTGCTCTCATAACCTTAACGTTCCTTTTCAGTACTACATGGGCAAAATGAATCTTCCTCCTGCCCTAAAGGTGATTAGGGCCCTACCAAATTCATGGCTGGGAAAAATGCATCACAGACTGTGAAATCTGGTCTCTCCCGTGAAAGCTGGTCTTTTGTGTACTTTTCCTTATACTATACTCTTTTATACTATAGGGTAAATGTATATACAAGTATACAGTGTTTCTCAAACTGGGGGTCTCAAGTCTAGTGTAGGGGGGGGTCACAGTATTGCCACTCTTACTTCTATGCTGCCTTCAGAGCTGGGTGGCCAGAGAGCAGCAGCTGCTGGCCGGAAACCCAGCTTTGAAGGCTGAGCTGCTCCTGGTGGCAGCGTCACCTTCAGGGCCCAGCACCGTTCCAGCAACTGCCATGCTCCGGCTACACAGTTCTGAAGGCAGCACAGAAGTAAAGGTGGCAATACCCCGACGCCCCACAATAGCTCTCAACCCCCTGTTGGGTCGGGACCTCCATTTTGAGAACGCTGACTTAAGGCCTTTACATGTTTATATTTTGCCATTTTTCAAAGTATATTCATGTTCTGTTACAACTCTGTGAAATTTAAGATTTAAATAACTGAAATCTTGACATTCAAGATTTTTTAAATGGTATGACCATGAAATTTACAAAAGTGGACCGTGAATTTGGTAGGACCGTAGAGATGAACTACTGCTTTCTACATCCCACTGTGAAGTCTATCTGACATGGAGTGAACTGAGAGAGGGAAAATTCTGACTTATCGGTGAGTTTTCATTCTTGGACCCTCCACTGTCTAGGAAGGAATACGGCAGAAAATGATCTGGGGGTTATAGTGGATCACAAAGTAAATATGAGTGAACAGTGTTACACCGTTGCAAAAAAAAAAGTGAACATCATTCTGGGATGTATTAGCAGGAGTGTTGTGAGCAAGACACAAGAAGTAATTCTTCCAGTCTACTCAGCACTGATAAGGCCTCAGCTGGAGTACAGTCCTGGGCACCATACTTATGGAAAAATGGAGAAAGTACAAAGGATAGCAGCGAAAATGAATAAAGGTCTAGAAAACATGACCTACGAGGAAAGATTGGGGAAAAAATCGGTTTGCTTAGGCTGGAGAAGAGAAGACTGAGAAGAGACAACGTAACAGTCTTCAAGTACATAAAAGTTTGTTATAAAGAGGAGGGTGATAAATTGTCCTCAGTGGATAAGGAGAGGACAAGAAGCAATGCGCTTAAATTGCAGCAAGGGTGATTTAAGTTAGACATTAGAAAAAACTTCCTAACTCTATAAGGGTAGTTAAGCATTGGAACAAATTATGTAGGGACATTGTGGAATCTCTGTGTCTGGAGGTTTTTAAGAGCAGGTTAGACAAACACCTGTCAGATATGGTCTAGATAATATTTAGTCTTGCTCCAGGGCAAGGGACTGGACTAGATGACCTATCCAGTCCCTTCCAGTCCTACATTTCTATGATTCAGTGTCAGTCTGATCTCCCCTTGGAGGATTGCATTATGTAAAGGGCTTTTTTCTGGATATTTCTCACGTGTTAAATAGTTTGAAGGGGAAGAAAGTGTTCCTCTAGGAAATGTTTACACTTTATGTCAAGGATCTGCTGCAGATAATTTGAGTTGAATAGTACTTCTAACCGTTTGTGTCGCTAGTATTTTTTTTTCTTCAAGTTTTGAAAGCTATTGTTATGGAGAGTTTTTCCTGAGGGGCCATCCTAAGACCACGCTCAGAAAGAAGATTTGCTCTGCCTCTAGTTGCCCTGGAGACAAGAAACACCACAGAGTGAACTGTCTGACATGGTGTTAGAATGAAAATTCACAGGTAAAACAGAATTTTCCTTTGTGCAGCAGTTCAGGGGAGTGGGAAAGCATCTTTTTCCAACCAATTTGCACATAAAGCCAAGAGTACAACAAGATTCTGTCAGAGAGAGAGCTGGAGTTGTTTGTGTGCTGGCTCAGTTGTTTGTTTGAGTGACACAGGTGGTCTTTTGGCTCCAGTATGGATTGTTAATGGGCTGAAGGCTTGTGCTAGAGAGAGACATGGATGAATAACCTTCTTCCAAACATGCTTGAACCTTGTAGGGATCTAGGTACAAATGTCTCTGTGCCATCTCTACGTCATGGATTTTGCTGTCGCCTCCTTTGTCAGTGTGGCCCCAGACAAACAAACAGATCACAGGACAATGCTGGCACCTCATCTGTCTGTCCTTTCACTATGTAAATTCCTCACTGTTATCACAGGCTGGACCATGGATTGGCAACCTTTCAGAAGTGCTGTGCCGAGTCTTCATTTATTCACTCTAATTTAAGGTTTTGTGTGCCGGTAATACATTTTAATGTTTTTTAGAAAGTCTCTCTCTACAAGTCTATATATTATATAACTAAACTAGTCTTGTATTGTAAAATAAACAAGGTTTTCAAAATTTTTAAGAAGCTTCATTTAAAATTTAAATTTAAATGTTGATCTTACGCCGTCAGCCCGCTGCTGGTCTGGGGTTCTGTTCACCTAGGCTGGCAGTGGGCTGAGCAGGGCCTGCGGCCGGGACCCCAGCTCGGAAGGGTCCGGCAGCCAGAACCCCAGACTGGCAGCAGGATTTGTCGGGCCAGCAACCGAGACCCCAGACTGACAGTGGGCTGAGCAGCTCAGCCCACTGCCACTCAGGGGTTCCATCCACCGGCTCCTGCCAGCTGGGATCCCGGCTGCCAGACCCGCTCAGCCCGCTGCCAGTCTGGGGGTCCTAGTTCTGCCCACATTTACATGGTGGGACCTACCTTCTCCCTGGTTCTGGCCCATTCTGTTCTCTCTCTGCACTGAGCTGAGAGGTGGGAGTTGCACTGAGCACAGGGCTGTGGGTGAAGGGCCGGCCAGGAGTGGAATGAGGAGGGGGCTCAGGGTTGGGGTGTGGAGGCACTTACCTGGCAGCTCCATTGGTGTGAGAGGTGCAGGTGGGAATGTTGGTGGGGGAGCAGCGAGCTCCTGTTTGGTGCTCAGGGTGGGGGTGGGGATATGTCGGGGGGGCTGGGGATGTGGGGGGTGCAAGAGTCAGGACAGAGGGCTGGGGCATGTAGGGGGGTACTGGTGTTCAGGGCAGGAGTGGCTGGTATGTGTAGGGGTGCCAGAGTCAGGGCTGGAGTTGTGGGGTGGGGATGAAGGAGTCAACAGAGGGCTGGGTGCATAATGAGGAAGGTACAGGGCTAGGCAGGGACTTGGGTGTGTGAGGGGCAGGGCAGAGGCTGAGGGCTAGGGTGACTGCTCCCCCCAGAACGCCCAACCCCCCCGCTCCTTGTACCCTGCCTACCCCCTGCTGGACTCCTGTCCCTAACTGCCCCCCAGACCCTATCCTCTATCTAAGCCTCCCTGCTCTTGTCCCTGACAGCCCCCTCTAGGACCCCACCCCCTGCTTGTCCCCGACTGCCCCACCCCTTATGAACACCCCCACCCCCAGACAGACCCCCCCTGACTCTCATGCCTAATCCAACCACTCCCTGCCCCCTGACAGGACTCCCAGAACTCCTGCACCCATATAACCTCCTCTGCACCCTGCCTCCCCTAAACCCTCTCCACATTCCTGCCTCTTGACAGCCCCTCCCAGAACTCCTGACTCATCCAACTGCCCCAGCTCCTTGTCCCTGACCACCCCCCCAGAGAATCCCCCCCACCCCAACTGCCCCCCACAGGACCCCCCTTACTCACTGTACCCTGACCCCTATCCACCCCACCACCACCTAACAGACCCCAGGACTCCCAGACCCCATCCACCCCCTCTGCTCCCTGACTGCCCCCTCCAGAGACCCCTGCCCCTAACCACCCACCCCCGGGATCCCACCCCCTCACTCTATCAAACCCACCCTGGCCCCGGCCCCCTTACCATGAGGCTCCCCACCCATCCGGAGCCCTGCCGCCGCATGCGCAGCCTCTCCCCTCAGAATTCTGCACACGCGGCATCAGGGCTCCGGCTGAGCTGGGAGCGTCTTTCCCTCCCCGCAGAGCCAAAACACTGCCCCATGGGAGCACGCATCCCAGGCCCTCAGAGCGCTGCGCACATGGCGGCAGGGCTCCAGGGGAAGGGGGGGAATGCAGGGGAGGGGCCGGTGGCTTGCTGCGCTCAGCCCAACATTCCAGCCTGGGAGCGTGGACCCTGCGGCTTGCTGTGCCCGCAGGATTTTTAATGGCACACTGGAGTCCCGGCAGGCCCCAGCATGCTATTAAAAATCAGCTCACCTGCTGTTTTTGGCACGTGTGCCATAGGTTGCTGACCTCTGGGCTAGACGAATGACTCCAGGTCCCCTGTGCTACAGTTAAGCTTCTTAGTTCAGCCTCTTGCTGCTGAAGAAATGAAGTTAAGAAAGCACTTGCAGTTGCTTGCATCTTTATTTTAAATTATTTCTTTAAGCTTATGAAATAGTTTTTCCTTCTCCTTCCCCCACCCCCACCATCTTACAGGACACTGTTTTGCTGAAGACACTTGGCAGAAGCAAAGAACAAATCCTTGAAAACAACAAACAGTTATCTCTGTGTGGCATACTTGTTTTATTTTGTGGAGGATTTTTGCTTTTTGAAGGACAAGACAGAACAGGGGCAAACAGAAACAACTGTGCTATTATTCTTGATCTAGTGCCATAATGGATCTCCTAGATGTATTCAGAGACATGAGACTGAAGGCTGAGTATGCCCAGTAACCCAAAAGGGCAGATATGATGTAATTACATATCCTGGACAGTACTATGATACTGATTAAATGACTACCTTGAATGCTTTGGCTGAGTTCTGACCTCAGTGGATTTAGTCCCATAATTATACAGCTCAGACTTCTAGGACCAAGTATACTGGTGTGAATCTAAATTTAACTCCGGTAGTTTACACTGGTTTAACTGAGAGATTACTTTACCCCTAGTTATCAGATGATTAGATTGCCTCCTCAGCCATAAGCCGTTTAGTTATGGCAAATAAACCACAAATCCTCTTGCCTATGAAGGATGTTAGATCTGCTCCCCCTGTCCCCTGCACATTCTGCTTTGGCACATCTGATCATTTTGTGGAGACAGTGCACTTGCAGAACTGTGAGGCATGAAGAGCATGTTTTGGTGGGAGGGGATGCTTGAAGTTTGCACTGACTGAATATGGAAAGAGACGGAAGTAAATTGCTCTATTGACTTTCAAGGAAGAGTACAACTAAAATATAGAGATTATAAAAGGGTTCTTAGCTCCTGCTACCCCACTGGAATTCAGGTTTTCAGTTAACTGATTGCATTCAAATAAAAAAACAAGTTTGAAAGGCACAGGAAAGTAAAAGACTGCAAATGTCAATTTGTTAAAATAAATTTCAATTGTATAAGCTTCTAAAGTGTTTAATGCCATCTTTTATGCTGCTGTGATAATGTCATTTTGAGCCTTCTGCCAGAGGTAGGGGCCTATCTCTGCTTCATAGGTTTTCTCTTTATAAGAACACATGAATATTACGATAACAAAATGATTGGAAGTTGAAGCTAGACAAATTCAGGCAGGAAATAAGGTATAAATTTTCAACAGTGAGTGTAATTAACCACTGGAATAATTTACCAAGAGTCATGGTGAATGCTCCATCACTGACAACTTTTAAATAAAGATTGGATGTTTCTCTAAAAGATATGCTCTAGGAATTATTTGGGGGAAGTTCTGTGGCCTGTGTTACACAGGTGGTTAGACTCGATTATCATAGTGGTCCCTTCTGACATTGTTTGGGAACTAGGAATCTGCAATGAGAGGGCTCTGAGATATGACCATAAGCATGGGCGAGACAGTGGAAGTACACGGAGGTCACTTTAAGCTAGTAACTGGTAAGCTCTGTTTAAAATTGGCGCTTCCCTCAATAGTTTAAAAACTCTTAAAGGGAAAACTTTGTTTAAGGGATATTTTGCTCACATAATGCACTGTGTGAATGTTAGATACCATAAGGCAAATCTTAAGAAGGAAGCTTCTAAAATATGTTGGTGCTGGCTCTGCTTGTTTTGCTTGCTTTTTAGTTTTAACTTTTTTTTTTTTTACTTTTTGGCTGGGGAAGAGGTTGGGGGACAGTCCCTGCCTCAGGATGAGCTGGGCATGGGCAATAACAATTCCTTGCTCATTACGGCTTCCCCATGGCTTTAAGTGTTAAATTTATTTAGCAAAGTGATTCAGGAAGTTTGACAAGTGAATGTTCTGAACCCAATGACCCAGTCTCCCTCATGTAAATTGGCTATATAGAATTTCATTTAAAACCACATTTCTGCAGGAGTTTCTCTAATCTTCACATTTCATAGCCCTATGAACTGGTACAAGTGGGCCTACTTTCATTGTGTGCCAGAGATCATGGGAGTGTTGTAGAGAAAGTGAATAAGGAAGTATTGTTCACTAATTCACATAACCGAAGACCCAGGGGCCACCCAATGAAATTAAGAGGGAGCATGTTTAAAACAAACAAAAGGAAGTATTTCTTCACGCAACACAGTTGACCTGTGGAATTAGTTGCCAGGGGATGTTGTGAAGGCCAAAATTATAACAGGATTCAGAAAAGAATTAAATAAGTTTATGGAGGATAGGTCCATCAGTGACAATTAGCTGACATGGTCAGGGATTCAACCCTGTGCTCTGGGTGTCCCCAGCTTCTGACTGCCAGAAGCTGGGAGTGGACAACAGTGTATCACTTGAATATCTGTTCTGTTCATTCCCTCTGAAGCACCTGGCATTGGCTGCTGTGAGAAGACAGGATACTGGGCTAGACAGACCATTTGTTTCACTGAGTATGGCTGTTCTTATGAGGTGTGGATCTTTCTGAAGCATCATTCCTCCCAGAGCTTCCATGGGGCAGTACACTGACATGTAAGATGTAAGGCTGTCCTCAGAGATGAAAGTAAGCCAGTATGCCCCAGTACGGCATACTGGGATGGATCGGCTTCCCTTGGTGGCAATTTAAAGAGCCAGGGGCTCCCAGCAGCAGCCTCTTGCTATCAGAGCCCTGGGAAAGTGGCAGCAGAGCTCAGGCAGCAATTTAAAGGGCCCAAGGCACTTGGTGCAGCTACGGCCCCGGGCCCTTTAAATTGTCCCTGGAGCCCTGGGGTAGTGGCTGCAGGGCTCCGGCGGCTATTTAAAGAATCTAAGAGTGCGGCAGCCACTACTGGCCCGGCCTTTAAAATAGCTGCTGGAGACCTGCCACCACCTCCCTAGGGCTCTGGCAATGTTTTAGTCTGGGGCTTTGGTAGCTGCTACCGCCTGGGACCCATTAAATCATCCCCATAGCCTGCTGGAGCTCTGGGGTAGCGGCGGCAGCAGGGCTCTGGTGATTTAAAGGGCCAGAGGCTCCCACAGCTGCTACTGCAGTGGAGCCCCACGCCCTTTAAAGCTCTGCCAGAGGCTGGGGCCCCCTCTGATGGTGATTTAAAGTGCCTGAGGATTTAAAGGCCACACCTGTTCCGGTTGAGACCCTGTCCCCCTCACCAAGGACTCTGGAGTACCGGTAAGTCCTTTTAAGTTACTTTCACCCCTTGCTCTCCTTAATAAGTGCCACCTAAAGTCAGAGTGTGTAGACCAATATAATGGCACAGGACTAGCTCTAACTAGTCATATCTCAATGGAACTGTGCCACCTTATGCTAGCTGATAACGCCTTCACATAGAATATTAGGGTTGGAAGGGACCTCATGAGGTCACCTAGTCCAATCTGCTGCTCAAAGCAGGACTAATGCCCAGGCAGATTTTTGCCCTAGATCCCTAAATGGCCCTCTCAAGGATTGAACTCATAACCCTGGGGTTTAGCAGGCCAATGCTCAAACCACTGAGCTATCCCTCCTTTGGTCATAGTTTAAAACAATGACCAAAAACCTGAGTTAATAAGTTAACTACTAGAACAACTTCTAGTGATTTAAAAATAATTTGAAATGTTCTAAATTTATAAGTGTCCTGTTTAGGGTTACTATATTTTAAGTTCCTAAATAGAGGATACTGCCAGGGAGGGGGCGGGTACAGCAGTTGCCACTCTTCAGCCACCCAGCTCTGTCCACTGTTTCCCAGCATCAGCATAGAAGTAAGGGTGGCAATACCATACCATGCCACCTTTACCTCTGTGCTGCTGCTGATGGTGGTGCTGCTGCCTTCAGAGTTCGGTGGCTGGCCAGCAGCTGCCACTCTCCAGCCATCCAGCTCTGAAAGCAGCATGGAAGTAAGAGTGGCAATACCAAATCATGGACATTTGTTCATATTTCAAAAATCTTCTCTGACAGAGATCAAAGGACCAAAAAAAGAGATCATGTCCAAGAAAACCCAGATGTATGGTAACCCTAGTCCTATTCAAATAATACGTTTTTAACTTGTGAATTTTTATAGTAAAAGTGAGATGGTATTTAAATGCAATGGAGAATTAAAAACCAAAGTATAATCTCTGTCATTTTACGATAGATAGACAGTTCTCTAACTGTGATGTCATCATATACCAGGGAAAGTGGACAAGAGCAAGAAACTGCATCTTATTTATTTGCTTACCTAAAGTCCTGTGCATCTGAGTAAGTTCCTATGTCAGTGGAGATGCAGGATGATAATAAAATAGTGGAAGAGAGGCAGAAGTACAACAGCTTGTTGAATTTTGCATTTTTATAACTTCTTCAGTTGCAGGGAAATTTTTGTACATATCTGATGGATTCTAAGTCATTGTGTAGCAAACTTCATTCTGTATTTATTTTCCCTTGGAAGAATTTGCTTTTGATGTAAGTTGAAAGGAGGCTGTGTTGGTTTGGGAATGATATTAATTCTTCACATATAATAGTCTCAAATCACCTTTTAAAGTTCTGCAGTCTGTGAGCCGTGTTGAATCCAGTTTGGGGTCATGTAGTGTCCTCTGCATGTAATGGCAAGAACAGTTTTTTCTGTGCCTAGACTGGGTTGATGTGCTTTTTATGTTTTGTTTTCCCAGGATTGAAAGGGACAAGGTCAAATTCACCCCACTATGTTAGTTCTGTATAAACAAGTTCTCCCAGAATCTAAGACCAAGAGCAATGTTTCCTTGATCTTTAAAAATGTCAAGGGTAAGTTCCCTTTTAAAAAGTAAAGCAAATACACCCTCCTGCACTACTTACAATGTAAACTGCCGTGCTTGGAACATCTAAGCAGAGAAAAATGTACAAAAACCTTCCCCAATCTATTTTTTAAATAATACGTCAGTTACCTTTCTGAAATGCTCTGTCACTAGAAACAGACATGGAAATGTGTTTTAAAATTAGGAGCGTAGATTGTCCTACTAAGATCCCCATGTGCAGAGAGCTCCCTTGCCTACACAGAAGGGGACTCTGGGGTAGGGATGAGAAGAGCACATTGTGTTTCTTGTGCCATCTGCCTCTCCTGGGCTTAGAAAAGATGTTAGTGTGAGACTGTAATTTGGGGGTGGGTCTCCTGGGCTTTCCAGTAGGAGCCACCTTCCTGCTACTGGACAAGGCATATGCGTGGTGGTGGTGGGGTGGGGAAAGCGGGGTCCTGTACAACAGCTTCCTGTCAGAGATTTCCCCACCACTTCCATGGGAGGGGATGATTTGGCCCTAACTTGACAGTGTTGTTTTAAGAGAGGTTGGGCAAGAGAAGCATGCTCAAACACACCTCTACTTCTCCCTTTTCCTCTTCCTCCTCTCAGAGTCTCCATTAACATTCATTGTATGTAACCTTGGTTTTATCTGTGGCCATGAACTATCCTTTTTCTCCCATACTCCTCTTGTCTGCAAATCTATCTACCACCACCTTTGTGGTGTTGCTTTGACTCCACTTAGTCTGATTCACTCCTGATTCTAATATGTGCAGAATGCTACTGCTGCCTTCTTCCTGATACAATGGAATGAATGTACCAGCATCACCCTATTCATGATTAACTCCACTGGCTTCCATTCATTTCAGCATTCGGTTCCAAATTGCCTTCCTCTATGGGTATGTCTACATTGCAGTCTGAGGTTTGACAACAGCCAGTGCAGACATGCCTGAGCTAATGTTGATCAAACTAGCTCTAATAGCAGCAGCAGTAAAGCCGCAGCAGACCAGGCTAGCTGCCTGAGCACATGTTCAGGGTATGTCTGCGCTGCAGTTAGACACCCACAGCTGGCCCATGCCAGGTGACCTAGACTCTCAGGGCTTGGATTGCCGGGCTGTTTAATTGTGATGTAGATGTTCCTGTTTGGGCTGCAGCCTCCGCTCTGGGATGCTCCCTCCTCACAGAGTCCTAGAGCCCGGACTCTAGCACAAGCCTGGAAGTCTATGCTGCAATTAAACAGCCCCACAGCCCATGCCCCAGAAGCCTGAGGCAGCTGGCACAGGCCAGCCATGGGTTTTTCACTGCAGTGTAGACATAACCTGAGAGTCCCAGATGGGCTTGTATGGCCTGTGCTGTCACCACTCCACTGCTGTTGTTAATCAAGCGAGGTAGATCAAAGCTAGCTGAACACCATGGAGCAGGCTGCTGCAAATTCAAAGGGTATCTCCCCTCTCTGTGAAGTGACAGAAAGGTGGGCTATTAATGAATGAGCTTTCAGCTACGTCTTTTGCAAAAACCTTCTCCTTTGAAGCTCTTGCCCTCTGGAGTAGTCCCTTACTTCTCTGCTTCACGAGTCTCTCTCTTTAAAAATTCACATAAACACACACTATTCCCCCCTCTCCTACAATTTACTATTAAACTCTGCAAGTATTGAATTATGTCATTAGGGAACTATGAATTTTATCAGTTCCTATCAGTCATCAAACAAAATAAAGTTGCATTTTATCACAGTGCTTTGGAGGAACCTATGTCCTTCCAACAGTGGCTCAGAATAGAAAAAGAAAAGAAAAGAAACTTCCTTAATATATTGTTACTGTAGGAAATTAAGACAGATCTATTGCGTTTGTGTGGGACTTATGTAGAAAATTATATAATATCATGTGAGTGGATGACAGATGCTGTAGTGAAACTAGACAGCTTTCCAATCCATTCATCAAAGTGCTCATGAGTGATAGAAGGTGAAACATTTAATTAATACAGAGTAAAGAAAATTAATCTGTCTGAAGAGCAAATACAGTTATGGAGAAAAGCAGTACATATGTTTTAGCTCTTGCCAACAGTGTTTGTTGGTTACAATGAAAAGAAGCTTTATTTATGCCACAAATGTGCATATTTATTGGCTTTATCAATACTCTGGGGAGGAAGGGTTCGTAAGCAGAGATGTTTTTATTCTTTCAGAATAACTGTCTAGCAGATGCATAAACCTCTGTTTATTTTCCCACTCTGCATCTGAACAAGAGCCAGTGCTGCATCTCCTAGTGAATTCCCTGTATTACTGGCCACCTGTCTTGTCCAGGATTCTTATCAAATAGAGGGCGAGCTTATGGTTTCACACTGAGGTATAACCTTCAGTAACTGAAAATTTAGTTACCTCATCAGAAAGTAGATCTCTCATCTGCCATGAAGGCGCACTCAAGTAAATCAGTGAATAAATAGGGAGCTCTAATCCTTATCATTAGTGGGTTCAACATGTCTATAGCAAGAGGAGAATACATGCCAGGTGCTCAGATGCATTCTTCTGCTGCCCCATTATGATGTTGAATTGGACAGTGTATAAATATCAGGCTAAGGAGCCAAACAAACTGGCATATAGATAAGTGTTTATGATGCATTTCAATGTTTTTCCTTGTAAAATGCCCTCTGCAGTTGAGCATGGAAGGAGGAGAATATCACCAGCTCTGTGATTTTGATCATCAGGACTGTGTAACCATAAGAAATCTTACCTGGTATTCTCTCTGCTCTCCTTCTCCATCCTTTCTGCCAAGGAATTCTCTCTCAGGCCTTTCATCGCTATTCTTTGAGAGCTCAATAGCATCCCACCAGCGTGAACTGTGCAGCACTGCAAGTGCTGGTAGCTTAGGAAGCAACATAAACCAAAAACTACTATGAACTAATCAAGCTCTTTTTCCTAGAGACTGGGGCTGAAGGGAAATTATTTCTAACTGGGGAAGCACTCAGAAGCTAGAGTGATGGTAGCCATAAAAGTAGCCAGATAGATCACATTTGTCCCCAGTAAATGTCAGCCTTAATAGCAACTTCATAACTTATTTCAGGAGCCTGGCATCTGACTTCATGGCTTGTGAAATGACTCTAGAAGCTTGAGGAGACGGAGCTGAGTTTGTGAAAGTTGGCAGATACTGTTTTGGTGCTGCTGTGTTTTACAAGACATCATTGCAGTTACTACTCCTGAGGGCATTCTGCACCAAAAATATAAAAATTCTGCACACAATATTTTAAAATTCTGCAAATTTTATTTGTCAAATAAATGTGGAAGCTCCAGCATGGCATTGGGGAGCACAGGCCACTGGCTGCACAGAGGAAGGAGATCACTGTGCAGCTCCCCCCGGACATGGACTCAGCAGTGAGACTGCATCCAACCCTGACACAGCGCAAGGTCTGGGCCTGCCCCAGAAACACTCCAGGGCCATACCTCTCTGTGCCAGGTGCACCAGGTGTTGGCAGGCAGGCTCAGCAAGGCAGCACCCAAATGTGAAGGGGTTTGGTGTGGGCTGAGAGGGTTCTGTGTGGGAAATCTGGGTGTGGGTAGCTCAGTGGGGGATGTGGGTGTGGGGAGATCTGGATGCACAGGGCCTTATTGGGGGGGGGGGTTCTGGGTGCAACGATCATTGGACTCTGCAGGGGGGTCCAGATAAAGGTGATTGGGGCTCAGCAGCAGGATGTCTGGGTGTGGGGGGAATAGAGCATGGTAGGGAGATATGGGTGTGGGGGGGCCTCAGTGGAGGATCCAGATGCAGCTGGTTGGGGCTCGCTGGGTGTGGGTGATTTCTCGGGGTGGTCCAGAAGCCGGGTAAGTGGGGCTCATTGGGGGAGGGGAGTTTCTGAGTGCAGGGAGTGTAAAGCTCGGCGGGTGGATCTAGGTATGAGGGGATCTGGATGCACGGTGGTTGGGTGGATGGGGGAGCAGCTCCCTGTACAGGGATCCCACCCCCTGCATCTGAAGAACAATGGGTGCAGCAAGTGTGTGGGAGGGAGAGTTTGCAGAGCTTCCTTCAGTCGGGAGAAATCTGGGGCTGGGTATGACCCAGCCCTGGATGCCGTGCAAAGGAAGAGGATATCCCATCCTCCCCAGCCAAGACTAGCAGCTGAACCCGGCACAGCATAAGTGTCAGCTGGGTCTTCCCCAGTCCTGCCTCCTGCCTCACAGATATTTACCTATCTGCTGGGTGCCCTGGGCCCCCGAAACATACTGCTGAGGAGGGTCACATGACCACTCTTGTGGCTTTCCTTTGCTTCCCTGTCAGAAAGTCATTTTTCTGTGGGGAAGCAAAGAAATCTACATGGGACAGAAATTATGCGCATGTGCAGTGATGCAGAATTCCCCCAGGAGTAATTTACTTTCAACTGCTCTGTGCTAATGGCAAGTGGGACACTAAGTTTTGGCCTAGGTCTGCCCCAAGAGATGATTTATTTATTCTTTCCTACCTAAATGTTCTTCAAAAAGATAATTCATAGGGTAGGAACTAACCATGATTATGAGGACTACAAGATCTGGCCTTTAGTGAAATGCTTGTCCTCACAGCAAAATTGTATGATGTTAGGACAAATGTGAGGAGTCAAGTTAGTGAACAGAATGTTGACTGTTACTTTGTGGTCAGTGTAAGCCAGGGAGGAAATTCCTACTTTGCCTTGCATCAGCTTGGTTTTCCTGTAAGTGACTGCTACAGAGTCTCATGATGCCCCTGTTGGGCTTTGCAGGTGAGTAGAATAAAAACCAGTCAGATTGCTCAGCTTTTTTTTGTTGTCTCATTTCCACAATTCAATCTGTTGCAAATAAAGTTCTAATATAAGAATGAGAGAACTCGGAACAAAGATTATATTGCTGGGTGCTTAAGTGAGTGAGAATGATATGGTGCCTTGATCTTGAGCTAGCACCTCTGCACAGGGGTCAGTTTCAGCCTATAGGGCTAAAATGCAGTCTACTTCAAAACCACCGCATTAAGCACCCACATAAATGGAATCTTCATTATGTCAGACAAGGAAACTTGAGAAATGTATCAGAGTGACATTAGGTGATCTCTTCCTCCTGAAACCAATTGTACTCTCTCCTCAATTAGCCCGGTCCCCAACCGTACTGGACCACTGGGTCAAACTTAAGATACAGGTTCTGAGCCCTTGCAGGTCAATGCATTGTACTAATTTGACCAGTCCATAAATCCAAATTCTGACCTTGAGTCCCCATTTTAATGGTTTAAAGAGTCTGTCCATTGTATGGTGATAATCTACCTAGTGTCTGCTAACAAGGAGAAAGAGAAATTCTCAAGTATCACGTTTTCCATTCAAATAATCAACTAAGTTGTGGTTTGGGAGATCAGGGCTACAGTTACATGGTGAGAGACAGAGAGCTAGTCAATGGTGTTCTATATGAATATATGATAAAGAATTTAAGACCCCAATCCAACTTCCATTGGAGTCAAGAGGAGTCTTTCCATTGACTTTCAAGGGATCTGGATCAGGCCCTATATCTGCTTAGCATGAAGTGAATTGATTACAATAATACTGAAATATCCTGCCACAGCCAGAGAGAGAAAGAGAGTGGGAATGATGGTATAGTCCAGTATAGGCATCCATCTGGGGGCAGGAGACCAGGATCTAGTCTGCCTGTTCCAACAATTCCCTCTTGATCTACAGGGGAATAGCTTCAAAAGGAGACAGTGAGGGATCCCCACCTTAGACTATCCCATAGCTCAGTGGTTAGCACACTTTTCAGAGAAGTAACAGACCCTAGTTCCCCCTCTGGGAGGAAGGAGGGAATTGAATCTGGGTATCCCACATCCCAGGTGAGTAATCTTTGGGATAAAAGTTATAAGGTGGATGGTGGTGGCACCACCACCTAATTGGCTTTTGAATGGGGCCTGAGCCAGTAGGTGCACTTAGAGGGTGCCTATCAGAGCAGGCCTCTTAGGCAAGTTAGGTGGCCAAATGCCTGTTTTTCCCTGCTTCATGGATCACTCTGCGGCTTAGGTGGGAGAGAGGCATCTAGACACCTAGAGTGAGGGTGCAGCATGTGTGCCCAGAGGCACAAACTTAGGTACCTATGGACTTTTTATTTTGAAAAACATCCAAGTGAGTTTAGGTGCCTACAGCATTCAGTGGGAGTTTTATGGATCACAGTGGAGTACTTCAGTGCCTGAAAACAGATTTTATGTGCCTCCATCTGGGTTTAGGCACTTAGTAGCTTTGTGGATTCCACCTTAAGAAACTAGCTACGCTACGTTCTAAACTATCACCAGACTGCAGCGGAGTGTCCATTAATTAGTAGCGGGAGTTCACAAGAACATTTGGAACAAATTTTGCAGGTGTCCACCAATCTCCAGTGGAAAGGGAGACCATATAGACTTCCCCACCCTCTGTATTGCACAATAACTTGTGGCTTTCCAAGCTGCATTGCATAGATATTAATTAAATGATGTAATGTGTAATGGCTATGTTTGGAGACACTTGGCAGTTCAGTGAAGGGGACAGAAGAACATTCCCATACTTAAAGTGTGCTTCTGCTCTGAAAAAATGATTGTGTAAAAATCATGTGTTCTGTGATTATTGCCCCTGAATAATTTGTAAAGTGAGCACATTTGATCAACAATTGCAAAGGTTTTGTTGACCAACTGCCAGGCCTGTAATCTGGGCTCTGAGAATGAAGCTGGATTCTCTCTTCCATGCATCATTGCCACTAATAAAGATTCTGCAAATGGCATCTGTGCAACCTATTGTCATCAAATTATGTCCTTGTTGGCACCTGTGCTATCCTTGTAGCCTTCACTATATTAGCACATGTGGAACTTAATAAAATACAATATAAAGGTTAGGTTTGGTTATTAAGAGGTCAGAAGAGAAGGCTTAATCAGTATTTATTAATCAAAGATCAGCAGAAAAGGACATACATTACCAGACCAGTCTGGGAAAGTGGTCCTGCCGCTTGATTCATTTTCAGCTAACTTTCAGATATTCACCTCCTTATACATTATGCTTGAGACAAAGAAATACCATTCCCCTAACGTTTTACCCATCAGATTCTTTTCATGGTATCTCAGCTTACATGATCAATAAGCTAAAGACATCTGTAACCAAGTCATTATGGCAGAAAACACTTGAGGTAACAAGTAACTCCTGATTAGCTAAAAATCAATAGATTATCTCATTAATCGCAGAAGACAGCTGTGATGTTGTACTCTATATGATTTCATGAAAATAAGCTAATGAGTGTGACTATAATGTAACTGGAATATGCTTCATGTAAAAGGTCTCTTGTAAGGTATCATTACAAAGCTTATAATCTACTGAGTGTGTTCATCCTATTTGTATGAATGTATTCTTGTACCTGGAACTAGAAATATGAAATATAACTCTGAGGGCCTATTGTAATTATGCAAAGTGTGGGCCATTAATGATGGTTTGGAATCTTGATGGCTCCCATTGACCAGGACAATTGACTGTAGATGGCTCTGTTTTACTTGTAAGTCTTCCTGTGTACCTGGGTGCTGGCAAGTGACAATTTATGAGTTTACCCTTTATACAGGGTAAGACGGATTTATTTGGGGTTTGGACCCCATTGGGAGTTGAGCATCTGAGTGTTAAAGACAGAAACACTTTTTAACCTGCTTTCAATTAAGCCTACAGCTGTTAGGGGATGTGGTTCAGACTTGGGTCTGGGTTTGCAGCAGGCTAGCGGGTCTGGCTCAAACCAGGCGGGGCACTGAAATCCCAGTCTGGGAGGGCAGGGAAAGCAGAAGGGGCAGAAGTAGTCTTGGCACATCAGTTGGCAGCCCCAAGGGAGTTTCTGTGATCCAACCCATCACAGTTTCAACAACAGCTATCCCTCATCAATCACAGAAGACAGCTGCAATAATAAGTCTCCCTCATCAGTCACAAGTGGTCACTTTCTGGACATCAGGACACATTCCCTAAGAGACAATGGGTCAGAGTAAAGGAATATACACAAACCATCATTTGGTAACACACTAAAGTTCAACCTAAATTCAGAGCACTTGGAATAATAGATATAGAGCACTTTTGGTTCACGTACAAAGGATTGTAGGAATTTGGGCGAAGAGTTATGGCAGTTTGGTTCGTACTGCTAACAACAAGAAAGAATAGAATGTATCTCATTCTCTATTACCTGTATTTGTGTGGCCTCTGCATGGCTAACAGGAGTTAAAAGCAGTAGCAACATAGATTTGTCACACAAGTAAGTAGGTAGGAGAATTGCATTATTATATGACAGGAGGAGAGTATAGCTGACAATTAGGCAATAATTCAGAGGGTGATTTGATGTAATATCTTCTTGTTTTGAAAGTGTTCTCTATTGTATAACTGTATGTAATGTAACTTTTATAATAATACCTGCTTTATAAGATTGTTGGGAGGCTAAATTAATGTTTGTAAAAATACCTGGCAATTTTCAGATAAAGTACAAAGAATTCTAGAATTCAGAGAATCAGAAGGGCAAAATATAATTTTTATCATAACAAAATAGTAGCTGTTCTATTCATTAGCTTTTACTGGAGCAATGTGTATAGCTCTGCAAGGGGGAACAATATCATAGCTAGGTCCTGTCCCTAACCTTTGAAAAGAAAGCAAGCTGAGGCAGTTTGTCAAACAACATTACCAGTTCATGAGCATGGACTATGGGTAATTTCCTTCCAAGCATCAGGTACAGAGTGCCATCCTATGAACAGAAGGTCATGCTGTCAGATTGAGGTGAAGAGATACTTGTTTTAACAGATATTTAGAAAGCAGAGGCCATTCTCTGCCAGACTATAACAATTTTAAGATGTGTTTAAGATTGATTTAAACAGCCCAACAGCATTTCTTAAAGTAGGGAGAGGGAATAATGGTGTGGTTTCAGATTGCAAATGGAACAAAGGAGCAGGAGTCGGAGTCACCTCTGTAGTTCTAAATGTTTTACTTCTCAGGATTAACCATAAGTAGTAAAGGGCTTTATACCTTTACTCATTATATTAATTTTGACAGGTTTCCATGCCCCCTTTTTGCTTTATGTCCTGCCCTCCAGTGTCATTTGTGGACATGTACATTTCTGGAATGGTGGCCATTTCGAATTTTTAAATTTATTTTTTCATGGTGAGCATTAGGACTACTCATGTATGTATTTTTTCCTTACATTTAGAACCATTTAAAGAGTTTTAAGATTAGAAGAAAAAAAGATTCTTTTGAAGAAAATAGGCTTTTTACATATTTAGGGCCCTTTTAAATAAAGTTTAGTAAAGAGAGAAAAAGTGTTACAACAGAAATATATTAATGAGCTTTTAGAGAACATAAATTTTATGCATTTTTTAAAATAAAAGCATTAAATAGTGATAATAGAACATGGCTTTTTAGAGACAAAGTTAAAGACACAAAGTGAGAGAGGCTGTAGAACAGCCAAGTAAAGCAAGATCATTTCAGCCTGTTACAGAAAGAGAGAGAGGCTGCAGAGAAAGTTTTAAAACAAGGGGAAAGGAAGAAAGCTAGAGAGAAAAGAAAAGCATGTTACCTCTGCGGCTGCCACTTGTCAAATGCCAATAATTCCAGGACAGTCAGCCTTGGACAAGCCATGCCTCTTGTCTGAACCAATCAGAAGCAATTCTTTAGACACATCCTAGAATTGCATTTTTCTGAATTAATCAGAGTCTCCTGCGTGGTTTGGCTATTGACCATTGGCCTGTTTAAAAAATGAATCTCTTTAAACAAATGAATAAAAAAAACAAACGCTGTATATAACACAAGTTAGTATAGCTGTAGAAATTCAACAGCTTTTAAAAAAATAGTGCTAGTTGGCATTTAAAGTTTTGCCTAAGGGGAAACTGCTTGAAAAATGTATTACTTGTAATTTGTAAAGAAAGCTTTAGATTTACAAACTTTATACTAAACACAGAGGTTACCTTAAGAGAAAAACTGCCTTATGTAAAACAGTTGATTACATTTTTTACCAGAGATAAGAATGCTATTTCTCCCTCCACATCCTTTTTCTTTCCTAAATTAAAAAAACAAACAACCCCCCCCCCCTAAATGCTATTAAACCAGGTAAAGCAGAAACAGCCCCAAATCCATTCTCTCCACCTTCCTCCTTTCCTGACTTTTAAAATTGTCCTCTTCTCCATCTTATTTTGCTAAACATACTGTTTTCAATCATATGAGAGTTTTTTTTTTAAAAAAAAACATTTTTAAAGGTTTAACATGTAAAACAGGACATGGGGACAAGCGAACGCTCCTGGATTTTAGGGGAAAATTGATAACTGAAATCTTTTTTAGTAAAACAGTTTTGTAGTAGCCATTCCTTGTTAATTGTTATGCTTTAGCATGGAAAAGCTTTTGTCATACAGAAATTCTTCCTCACTTTATGGGGCATTATTTCCCTCATACAACGAACTAGCAGAAATAAAAAATAAATAAGATTAACAGAAACATTGGAGCATTACATAGCTTGGAGATATTTTGTATCAGTACCTGCAAAGCAACAATTACACTGAATTTTGTGTGTTTGTTTCTTATTACATTCAAGGGGCCCTTGCTTTTATGTAATACTTTACATTTTACTTTTATACATGCTGTAACCCTAGATGGGTTACAGCAGGGGTTGGCAACTTTTCAGCAGTGGTGTGCCAAGTCTTCATCTATTCACTTGAATTTAAAGTTTCATGTGCCGGTCATACATTTTAATGTTTTTTTAGAAGGTCTCTCTCTCCAAGTCTATATATTATATAACTAAACTAGTGTTGCATTGTAAAATAAACAAAGTTTTCAAAATGTTTAAGAAGCTTCATTTAAAATTAAATTAAAATGTTGATCTTACGCTGCCGGCCCGCTCAGCCCGCAGCTGGTCTGGGGTGCTTTTCACTGAGGCCAGCAGCGGGCTGAGCAGGACCAGTGGCTGGGACCCCAGACTGGCAGTGGGCTGAGCAGCTCAGCCCACTGCCGCTCAGGGGTTCTATCCGCCGGCTCCTGCCAGCTGGGATCCCAGCTGCCGGACCCACTCAGCCCGCTGCCGGTCTGGGGTCCCGGCTCTGCCCACATACAGTGGGTACCTACCTTCTCCCTGGTTCTGGCCCATTCTGTTCCTCTCTCTGCACTTAGCTGAGGGTGGGAGTGCACTGACCACAAGGCTGAGGGTGAAGGGTCTGGCCAGGAGCTAGAGTGAGGGAGGGGACTCAGGGTTGGGGCAGGAGGCTTTGGTGTGGGACACTTACCTGGGCAGCTCCCATTTGGTGTGAGGGGTGCAGGTGGGAGAGAGAGAGAGAGTGTGAGTGTATGCGCATGCACAGGAGCTCCCATTTGGTGCTCAGGATGGGGGTGGGTATGTGGGGGGTGCAAGAGTCAGGGCAGAGGGCTGGGGACATGTGAGGGGGGTGCAGGTATCAGGGCGGGGGGGCTATCTATGTGTGGGGGTGCCAGAGTCAAGCAGAGGGCTGGGTGTGTATGAGGGGGGTACAGGGCTCAGGGCTCAGGGCTCAGGGCAGGGGCCTGGGGGGGGAGGCAGGGCAGGGCAGGGCAGGGGGCTAGAGGGGATATGCCCCTATTCCACCCACACACCCCTTCCCCAAGGTCTTGCCCCCGCTTCTTCTCTGCAGAAGCCATGACTCCCATGCCCCATCCAACCCCCCTGCTCCCTGACTGCATCCTCCAGAGACCCCCCACCCCTAACCACCCCCCTGGGATTCCACCCCCTATCCAATCCACCCTGCTCCCTGTCCTCTGACTACCCCCACCCCTTATCCTACCCTCCCGGCCCCGGATCCCTTAACATGGGGCTCCTAGCAGCATGTTCTGCTCTGCGCAGAGCCAGACATGTTGCCCCACGGGAGCGGGCAGCCCTGCCCCTCGGTGCTGCACACACTGCGGCAGGGCTCCAGTGAGGGGGAAAGCATATATGCCTCCCCGTGGAGCCAAACACTGCCCCAAGGGAGCGCACAGCCCCGGCTCCCAGAGTGCTGCACATGCTGTGGCATGATTCCAGGGGAGGGGGGAGCGCGGGGGGAGGGACCGGTGGCTTGCTGCGCTCGGTTCGGCGCTCCGGCCTGGGAGCACAGACCCCTCAGGTTACCACGCTGGGAGAGTGGGGCCATTTACCCACCCCTGCATTAGGGTGTGCCTAGGCACACCCCATGCACATGCCTGTGCTTCTGACCCTGCGTGCGGGGGTCAGAGAAGAGCGGGGCGGGCCAGATTTTTAATGGCACACTGCTGCATAGGTTGCCAACCCCTGGGTACAGTGTCAGGTAATACAAACCAGTAGATGAGAGACCTGAGAAATTACTGGAAACAGAGGTTGTGATGGCCAAATCCCTAATGCAGAGAGACTGGCAGGAAATTAAAAGGCACATCTGAAGTGGAAGAGGGCATGATTTAAAAGGGGTTCTAAACTACTTTGCAATGGCCCAGCCACCCAGATGCCTTACTATCTGTATTCCTCACACACAAGCACACAGGGGCCCTTGTTAGAAGAACAGGCCATCTGTATGCCTTTTGTTATTGACAGATTGCAAACTAATAACAATCATACAAAACTAAGGGTGCACCTACTGCCCTTTTGACAACAACCCATCTCCCCCAAATCCTACTGTGACACGGACAGAAGTTTCTCCTTACCTAGAGAAGGGAGGCCAATGGACTTTTGAAGCATTGGCCCTAAACTGTTGGTTAAGAAAGTTTTGCATAACCATTGTATAAAAGAGGATGAACTGTTTGATGAGCCCTAGAGAAGCAAAATCTCGCCTTTAGAGATACCTTTTTCCAGGAATAGGGCCATTGAAAGATTAAGGTACTACCTAGGAGTGAGGGTATCAGAATCTGGCCCAAAGGCAATCAGGTTGTTCTATTTTCCATTTCTCTATAACTGCAGAAAGGAGATGACTTTTTTTGCATGGAGTGAGAACATTTTTCATTTGAAAGGAATTAAATGAGTAGTTAGTCACATTGGAATTATTTTAGAAGCAGAGATGGACTGGGTAGGAACAACACCTCTACATACCAAATTTTAACGTGTATTACACATATGTCTGCATAGTAGCTGGTACTGTGCTTTCCAGCGTGAATAGACAGACACAGGTTAGCTCTGCTCAAGATAGCACACCAAATATAGCAGTGGGCCATAGCAGCACTAGCTACCCAAGTACATACAAGTCTGGCAGACTTGTACTCAGGCACCTTGCCTGAGCCACCACCTGTGCTGCTGTGGCCACGCTCCTATTTTTAGCACAGTAGCTTGAGTAGATTTAGTGCATATCCGTGTACCCACATTGGGAAGCACCTTCCTAGATGTTTTGTGGACGTATTCTAAAAGAGATACATGAGAAGCCTTCCTCTGGGAACTTCTTGCGTGGGTGCAGAATAGTGCATTTTGGGAAAAAAAATCAAAATATAGCAATATTGGGGGCTTGTACCTGGCTCTGAATGATATCCAACCTTTTTAAAAGAGAACCAATTATCTGGAATTTTTAGTGTAAAACGGGTTCTCAAAAGAAAGTGGGGACAATATCTATGTAGAAGGATTGTCTGGTGAATACTTCTCCCACTCATGACAGCATAATATCTTTGCAGTAGCTGTACCAAGTGCTCACATGGAAAAATATTACCTAAAATCCATGTCTGTCTTTTAAAACAGTTTAGCAAGTGAAACAAGGGAAGAGAGCTAGCACCATGTGGCTAGCCAACTGTCCATAAACCATCAGCAAGTGCTCTACAGTCAAAGAACTCCATAAGAGGATGCATTTTAGAATGAAATCGTGCATAAGGAATCCTGGGCAAGATTAGGAAGGGAACATCAATCACTTTGCAAGCAAACTGCTACTAAATGCATTTGCTGGAATGGTTTAGAGTTCATCACTAACAACTGCATAGGGAAAACGTATTGAGTTTTTGATTGAATATAGCATACTAAAGAATTTCTAAGAGTCACTACTTGTGCAGAATGATCCCATGCACATGGCTGGACCAAAAAATGCAAGCAAACCCTTCTGATCACGTTTTCTTCAGATACTTTATTGTTGTATATTAGTAGCTCAAACCCTGTGCTGTCACCTATGCATAACTAGTAAAGTATTGTGTAAAATAAATAAAGGCCCCAGTGTCTGAGAAGTTTGACAGTAAAGGACCAAGAATCGCAGTGATGCTTGAACCTGGTGGTATTTAAAACAAAGAGAGCTCTCAACCAGGCTTATATCTGTTTCCATCACTTTACCTGACTCAGCAGACATAATGGGCTTCAGAGTGAAATGCAGACAGGTGACAATCCTGGAGTCTTACTATAAATATAGATAAGGAGAAGAAAAGCAAAGGAGTTAAATTACATTGTTATTTAGGGCCAAGTTCTCCAAAGTAAATCTTAGGGCCCAATCATAATCCCACCCAGTAAGAGGTTTGCCATTGACTTAAATCAGAGTCCTCACAGGTTTTAAAATTTCAGGTGCAGTATAATAGCTGTTAATGAAACTACATGAACACAGATAACTGCTTAAAAAGGTAACCTACTCAAATCCCTACAGCAACAATATTGCACCATTTCTTTTTCCCAAAAAGTATAAATCTGAAGGACATCAAATGGGTGCACTGTGACTACCTCTGAGCCCATTTTCTCTGCCAGTTTGGGCCTCCAGAACCCTGTCTTGTTGAGCCAGACCCGCAAGCTTGCTGCAACACGGACTCAGAGTATGAACCACACCCCCAAAACTGCAGACTTAACTGAAAATAACTTAGCAAGTGTTCCAATCTCCAGCACCCAGCTCCCAATGGAATCCAACCCCCCAAAAATCCATTTTACTCGTATAAAGCTTATACAGGGTAAACTCATACATTGTCCACCCTCTATAACATTGATCGAGAGAGATGCACAGCTGTTTGCGTCCCCCAGGTATTAAATCACTTACTCTGGGTTAATTAATAAACAAAAGTGATTTTATTAAGTATAAAAAGTAGGATTTAAGTGGTTCCAAGTAATAACAGACAGAAGTTACTAAGTTACTAAGTAAAATAAAACAAAACATGCAAGACTAACTTAATACACTAAGGATCTGGTTACAAATACTAACTTCTCACTCTAGATGTTATCTCATGTATAATCCTTTTCAGACCAATGTTGTAGTTTATGGCCTGGGTCCAGCAATTACTCACACCCCCATAGTTACAGTCCTGTGAGTTTTGTTCAGGCATCTCTTTGGGGTGGAGAGGCCATCTCGAGCCAGCTGAAGACAAAAATGGAGAGGATTCCAGGGCCTTTTATTTTCTCTCCTTTGTGGGCAGAAACTCTTTTGTTCTTCTGTGCAAAATCACAGCAACAAGATGGCGTTTGTAGCCACCTGGGCAAGTCACACATCCATGAATGATTCAGCTTTTTGCAGGCCAATGCCACTGTTTACATGTTAGTTTGAAGGTTCCCAGGAAAGCTCAGATGTGGATTAGCATCTCCCAAAGTCCATTGTTAGTTAATTACTCTCTTTACTTCAATAACCCCTTCACACTATGTTGGCCAAAGCTCCCTTATGTGTTTCCTACAGCAAACACAAGCATAGAGCCAATGTGCATAACTTCATATATAAAAATGATCTATGCATACAAATAGGATGAATATATTCAGTAGATCATAACCTTTTCAGAGATATGTCACATGGCATATCTAGCATAAAGCATATTCCAGTTACGTTATATTTACACTTATAAGCATATAGAGCGCAACATCATGTACATAATGAAATGTAGAAATATGAAAGAAGGGATACTGTCAGTCTGTTTAGGCCTAAAAGTGTATTTTCCTTGAAGGAAATTTTGTTCCATGGTACATCCTTGGGAGTGTTGTCAGTGTCAAACAGATGGAAAGAAGCAAATTTACAGATTTCAAAGGACTGGAATTACTAGGTCTAAACGATATTTTTTTTTCTTAGGGTTTCATGGAACCCTAACATAACATCACTGGGGACCCAAACAATAATTTGAAGCCCTCTAAATCTCTTGTAATCCCCTCATTAGTTGGTACTTATTTATATGGATCTGACAACTTAAAATTCCCCCAAATTAATTAGTATAAAATTATTTTATGCTGTATCCTGCCATAAAACCAATGACAGGATATTTAAAGTGTGAAAAAAGAAGCCAGATATTGCCACTAATTTCATTCACTTTAGGGTTCTCCCCAGTCAGTCCTCCTTTCTTCCAAACATTACGTTTGGTAATTACTTGATTTACTTGCTGAGTCTGTGCACAGTCAAATCTCAGCAATGGAATGGCAGAAATGAACATTAATGAAACACTAATCATCCCTACTGAAATTCAAAGTTATTGTTAGCTCTGCAGGATACCAGTTGAGTGACAATATAATACAGGCACGATATGCTAGTGAAATATACATTAAAAGTATTTGGGATCCTTTCAGATCAGATCATCAAGGATCTCAAAATGCTTAACATTAAGAAATCATTGGGGAGATGCAAGAGATCTTGAGTGAGAGATGGAATTTTGCATTACTTAATGTTGAGTCTCCTGAGTACAGAAGGCAACTCCTGTGTTTATTACCTCCCACAGAGCTTTTCCCTCTGAGAGCTTTCTTTCAGAATATTCTTCCATCACCAGTTTAAAATCACAGCCTCCTATCACAGTTACTTGCTTCAATTCTTCCTGCTATTCTTGCCTCGGTTCCTGTTCTAATGGACTCCTTGATGATTATTCCCTGTAGAGACAGCTGCCACGTGGTAGGATATAACTCTTGTAAAGCCCATAAAGCACAGTTATGCTTAAATCAAGTTTTTATCACTGCAAAACACAGGTTATCGTTTAAAAGGTGTGAAAATTATTGTAGACAAATGCTTATTTCCTTTGTTTTTCCAAAGGACTCACAAAGGAGAGATCAAAGTAGGGAAAGGTCCCCTGTGAAGTTTCAAACATTGTGACTAACTTTTCAGCACACCTCAGAGCTACAGTGGCTGGTTAGAACTCCTGCCACATTGGTGTATACTGCAACAGAAATGTGTCAGCTGCTAGCTAGTGCACCTCTTATAAAAGACCTTCATGCAGAGGGCTTGGGACAGCCACTGTAAGAGTTTTCAATGTAGAAAGCGCTCCTAGGAGTAGTAATATGCCCTAACTACTGCAAGACCTACAGGTGTCCTTGAAGCCACGGCAAATTAGAGCAGACTTCAGGATTGCCCTCATCTGCACTGGGGAGCAAACTGGCACCCCCACAATTGGAGGGATGCATGCCTCCCCTCAGGGCATGTGCAGAGATTAACTCCTTCCTCTCTGATTGATCAGTTTGTGAAGTCAATAGAACAGTTGAGAGCACACAAAGCTCTATCCTGTGAGGTGGTGAGTGGCTTTATTGGGAGCTAAGGATCCAAAAGATCAAGCCTCAGTCAGCACTATGAAGGTTCCGGAATAAGAGTAACAGCCACAGCTGCAAGCTGGTCATGCTTTAAAGCAGTTGGAACCCAGCTAAGTCAAGGTATTCCTTATCCAGCTGAAACCTCATCCCCTGCTGAAGGACAGCTATCTACTTCAACACAGTTTTCATCCCTCATAGGCCAGTGCAAAATAATTTTGCTGTTGTAAATTTCAAGGGTAAAGGGGTCTAACTATCCCTGCCAGCTTTGAGATCTGATGAAAGCTCATTGCAATGGGGAAAATCGAGCCTATATGGCATTTTAATTGGTTCTGCAAAACATGGAAGCACTGAGGATCATGCTATGATTGTTACATTTATTTATTATTCACACCACAAAGCAGGTCTCTCTCTGCCTCTCATTTTTCTGCAGGGAATGTTGCTAACCCCCTGAGACTAATAAGGTAATTGGAAAAGTTAATACAGAAAACAGCAACATATTGTCCATCCATTCGTATTTTTTCCTTGCCCTTTTTGGGAATGATGGGGTACAGCAACTGGAGTAAGGATTGAAAATTAAATTGCCAGCTGAAACGAATCTATTGCTGCAGGAATGTTGTACCACTAACTTCATATAAAAAAAAGCATCTGCTGTACCACTTGAAGTAGACAGTCTGTCATAGCTACTGCTAGTAGCCATTAGAGTGCAAGACTGGTAACTACTATAGGGTTGCCAACTGTCTAATCACACAAACCCAAATCACCCTCACTCACTTTCAGTGGGCTGGGGCCAAGGGATTGGGAGTGTGAGAGAGAGCTCAGGACTGAGCCTGGGGCAGGGGCTTGGCATTCAGGAGGGGATGTGGAGTGCAAGCTCTGGGAGGAAGTTTGGGTGCCAGAGGGTGCTCAGGGCTGGGTAGGGGTGCAGGAGGGGGTTTGGGGTATGGGCTTCAGGAGGGGACTCAGGGCAAGGGGTTGGGGTGCACACTCCAGTCAAGTGGCACTTACCTTGGACGATTCCTGGACAGTAGGGCTAAGGCAGGCAGGCTTCCTGCCTGCCCAGGCCCCGCACCACTCCTGGAAGCAGCCAGTACATCCTTGGGGTGGGAACAGGTGGCTCTACATGCTGCCCCTGCTTGCAGGCACTGCTTCCACAGCTCCCATTGGCTGCAGTCCCTGGCCAATGGGAACTGCAGAATCAATGTACAGGGCAGGGCAGGGCAGTGTGTGGAGTCCCCTGCCCGCCCAAAGGGGCTGCAGGGATGTACTAGCCACTTCTGCAGCATGGGGCCAGGGCTGGCAGGGAGCCTGCCTTAGCCCCACCAGAGTTTTTGCAGCCTAAAATCTCCTGGTTTGGCTTCAGGAGCCTCCGGGAGATAGAACCTGATTCCGGGACACTACCATCATTAGAAAGAGGTTTGCTGGAGTGAGATTTGGTTGGCACCCTTGAACATCTGATAATATAGGCCATGGATCCTGTAAAGAGTAACTTTAACTCAATCCCACTGAATTCAACAGGTGTGTTTTCAAGCATAACCTTATTCACTTGTGCAGCTTCTTTCAGTAGGGGGCCCTAACTGGCCATGATTAATGTCGGGGGGTTCTGTGGGACCAGACTCTTAGAATCAATTTGAAGATAAGTAAACAATGTGGACAGAATATTCTTTTGCAAATAAAAGCAAGTCATATATGTGTGTTTGTTTTTGTTACTCTGTTTATGCTTCAGAATAGTTAGCTGGTTCATGCTGGAATAGAAAAGTAGCATTAGTTCATGGTGCATATTCAATTTATAGGACTGAAACCACTTTCACAGAGATAGAATGCTGATTAGAACTACTGCTTGCAAAATAACTTGTTTCATTTTGAAGATGCATGAAAAGATTCACAGCAGAAAATTATAAACAAACCATCAAGAGATAGGTAAGATAGTCATTTGCAAAAGTGGAACTTGCATTAATAATAAATTAAATAAATGCATTCGTGTATTGCATACATATGAAAATAGCATCTGTGTTTTACATGGAAGTCTATTGATGGGTACAATGTACAACTTCACTGTCCCTGCTGCTTTTTCAGTGTTTGGCCTGGAGTCTCCATTGCACTGTGCTGCTGGCACAAAGGGAACGAATGTAAGACTGCCCTTTTAGTCTAGTACCTAAGATTATTCACATCACTGCATATTCTTCCTCTATGAAATATGTACCTCTTTCAGTAGAAACCATAGATTTCTATAATCTGTCACTTAAATGGTTTACAGGTGTCAAAGTACTAAGTATAGACACAAATTAATCAAAACAACAGTTTCTAATATTAAACAAAACAGTAATCAAGCCTATAAAGCAACCATGGGTGGCAGGTTTGTAGAAATTTTGGTGGTGCCCAGAACCCGCCCCCACCCAACTCCGCCCACCCCAAACTCTGCCTCCCCCACCTGCCTAAGGCTCTGGGAGAGGCATTGGGGGGGGAGGAGGTCTGGGGTGCAGGTCCTGGGCTGGGGATTAGGGTGCAGGCTCTGGGATGGAGTTTGGGTGCTGGGTGCAGGCTCCGGGCTGGGGCAGGGGGTGGGTGTCCAGGAGGGAGTGAAGGGTGCAGGCTCTGGGATGGAGTTTGGGGGTGGGAGGCGGTGCAAAGGGAGGAGGTGCAGGCTTTAGGAGGGAGTTTCAGGGCAGGAGGGGATGTGTGGGAAGGGGTGGGGTTGCACACTGTGAGAGGGAGTTTGGGGATAGGAGGGAGTGCAGGGGTGAGGGCTGAGGATGAGGGGTTCATGTTGCAGGAGGGGGCTCAGGGCTGGGGCAGAGGATTAGGGTGCAGGGGGATGAGGGTTGGGCTGAGGATGAGGGGTTCATGTTGCAGGAGGGGGCTCAGGGCTGGGGCAGAGGATTAGGGTGCAGGGGAATGAGGGCTCTGGCTGGGGATGAGGGGTTTGGGGCATTGGAGAGGCTCAGGACTAGGGCAGATGGGCAGGATAAGGGCACCTCCTTGCCATTAGTGGATGGGGGGCACTAGGACCCTAGGGCAGCAGACAGCAGTTGCTGCCGGAAGCAGGGCTCCGCCTAGGAATGTGCTACTCTGGCAGCACAAACAGGCATGGGAGAGGTGCATGCTGCTTTCTTTCTGGCAGGGACGTAGGGGGAGGGAGACATGCGGGGGAGGGAAACATGCGAGGGTGTGTGTGGCAGGCAGAGGCCAGGGCCCTCTCCAGGCAGGGCCCGGGGAGAGACCCAGATCCAAATATTGCTGGAGCAGGGCCCCTGGCCCTGAATATTGCTGGAGCTCAGGCACCACAAAAGAATATAACCCACCACCTATGAAAGCAAGTTGAGTTAATATGCACATACTCTCTCCCCGTCACAATCACTAATTTGTATAGCGGCTCCATGTTCTAGTGGTGTAAAAACAGGACAACTAATGACTGGAAATCAGCTTTAGGTAATAAATAAACATCAAAGCTCAGGCTAAAAGAATGGGAAGAACGGTCATCTGATCCTGATGGATAGTTTACTATGTACTGTATGGCATTTCATATATTCCCATGTGATAATTTTTACTTGGAGAGGGCCTTTCTGTTTACCAGTTGGAAGTGAATTTCTATATCTGGGCTTTCAAATTATAAATCCAGCTTTCAGAACTCTGTAACAGGGTATGTTCTGCATCTGCCTTCTTTCACCACAGAAACTTGCTCAGACTCCACTGGTTGGATATCCACACCATGCTGTTTATTTATATTTCTTCCCCAAACACCTGTACAGTTTTGTGCAGCAATACCATTTACAAGGTCCCATAGAATCATAGAATATCAGGGTTGTAAGGGACCTCAGGAGATCATTTAGTCCAACCCCCTGCTCAAAGCAGGACCAATCCCCAATTAAATCATCCCAGCCAGGGCTTTGTCAAGCCTGACCCTAAAAACCTCTAAGGAAAGAGATTCCACCACCTCCCTAGGAAACCCATTCCAGTGCTTCACCACGCTCCTAGTAAAAAAGTTTTTCCTAATATCCAACCTGAACCTCCCCCACTGCAACTTGAGACCATTACTCCTAGTTCTGTCATCTGGTACCACTGAGAACAGTCTAGATCCATCCTTTTGGAACCCCCTTTCAGGTAGTTGAAAGCACTATCAAATCCACCTCATTCTTCCTCTTCTGCAGAGACTAAATAATCCTTCCCTCAGTCTCTCCTCATAAGTCATGTGCTCCAGCCCCCTAATCATTTTTGTTGCCCTCCGCTGGACTCTTTCCAATTTTTCCACATCCTTCTTGTAGCATGGGGCCCATAACTGGACACAGTACTCCAGATGAGGCCTCACCAAAGCCGAATAGAGGGGAATGATCATGTCCCTGGATCTGCTGGCAATGCTCCTACTTATACAGCCCAAAATGCCGTTAGCCTTCTTGGCAACAAGGGCACACTGTTGACTCATATCCAGCTTCTCATCCACTGTAACCCCTAGGTCCTTTTCTACAGAACTGCTTCCTAGCCACTCGGTCCCTAGTCTGTAGCGGTGCATTAGATTCTTCCATCCTAAGTGCAGGACTCTGCACTTGTCCTAGTTGGATGTCATTAGATTTCTTTTGGCCCAATCCTCTAATTTGTCTAGGTCCCTCTGTATCCTATCCCTACCCTCCAGCGTATCTACCACCCCTCCCAGTTTAGTGTCATCTGCAGACTTGCTGAGAGTGCAATCCACACCATCCTCCAGATCATTAATGCTCATATTAAAAATAACTGGCCCCGGGACCAACCCTTGGGGCACTCCATTTTATACTGCCTGCCAACTGGACACGGAGCCATTGATCATTACCCGTTTAGCCCGATGATCTAGCCAGCTTTCTATCCACCTGATAGTCTATTCATCCAGCCCATCCTTCTTTAACTTGCTGGCATGTTTTAGGTAGTATACAAGTAATCCCTTGTATGCCCAGCCTTTTTCCCAGGGCCCAAGAACAGAAACTCCCTTTTCTGAAGATCTTATTGACTTTAGCCTTAGCTAGCCCTGCTTCTATCACTTCCACTTCTTTTCTGTGCCCTTTGTATCAGTTCTCATCTGATGGGCTAATTAATCCTTTATTTCACCCATCCTGCTATCCTGATTAGCTAATTACATCCCCAATCAAATCTCTTTGGGGGAGCTAATTAGTATCAGAGTTTAGGATCATGTGTTAACTCCCTACACTCTGTCACAGACTCCTACAGAGCAACCAGGTGCGATGCAAGGTAACTAGGTTTGTGCTATGTGCCTTCTCTCTTGCATTTATTGAGGTACACTGTGTTTTGTGCTGTTGTTTTGGACTTGGGATTTAGGACTTTTTATCAGACTTAAATTCCCAGTACACGTATTCTCACAGGCAAAGGCAAACCTTAGAATTTCTATGGGATGGGGGCTACGTGTCTTCTGAATTTTACAGTATGCATAAATGCAATTGCTGCTCCTACGGGAATTGTGTGCATATTTTATTTGTCAAAATAACACAATATAATCACACCAGTTTCAATTATTTTGGTAATTTATTTCAAAATACCTCTTAGCAAGTATGTCTCTAACAATACAGATGACAAAAAAAAGATTCAGGAAATGTTTTTTGACAAATAGATTCCTTACTAAGCATGTTAATACAGAACTTTGAGTAATAATTCATTTAAATTACAATACAGAAACATATTTCCCACACCCCTCAGAAGCAGTGCAGAGGCTTGGGAGAGTCAGAGGTAACAGAGGAGCTGAGGAAGAGAGAAGTAATTGCTAGGAAGGAGCCTGGGTGTGAACCTGGAAGGTTATTGGTGGATAGGAGAAGTATGGAACAGGGTGGGGTTTTTTTTGTGGAGGAGGGATTGTTAGGGACCTGGGGAGCCTCCCCCATGCAGACCCTGGCTGATCCCTAGTGTCTCCCATTTATCAGGCACATCTTCCCTGTCCCCATGTGTCCCTGCACTTCCTTCCTCCATCCCATGTGTTCCCCCTCCCACAGTGGCCCTGCACCCACACTCAACTGCTTGCCTCCCCACTGCCCCATGTGGCTCTGCACCCCCACTCAGCTACCCCTACTCCTATGTGTCTCTTCACCCCCACTTCCTCCTGTCCCCATGTGTCCCTGCAACCCACTCCCATTCAGCCCTGGCCCCAGTCTGTCCCCCCTACTAGGTCTTCTGAACCCCAATCTATGTGACATCCCCCAGTAGCCCTGCGTGTTCCACTCTGTCCATCTCCCTCATATCCCATGCCTCCTCACCTTGGCCCACTGGCAGGCACTGTGAGGAGTGCAGCCTCTCCATGCTGCCCTCTGTTCTGGTGCCACAGCATCCCTTGGTGGGCAAAAAGGGTAATTGCAGCACCTCTTCAGAATGTATTTTCTCTGGAGAAAAAAATCTGCAGGGGAGATGAATTCTGCACTTGTGCATAGATTTCCTCCAGGCGTAAATTGCACTGCCTTATGTGTCCAGCTCAATGTAGTCTGCCACTGTGGATGGGGTTAAGGAGGGTCAGTCTGTGTATGTGTGGAAGAAATGCAACTATTAATAATGTGTAGATTTAAAGCAGTAGAAAGGCTCAGCCCAGGAGTAGGTCATTTTCACAATGTGCAGCTCTGCTGGCACATTTGTGCCATGCATGCCCTCTGTACGTGAGCAATCCAAGCCCAGGGATTATGCTCTTCAAGTAATTCACAAAACCTAGTTAACATTTTTAAGCTGTGCACTCTGAAAAAGATACAGATAACAAGATTCAGGTAGAAGTGACGTAACTCAACCAGAATCTACCCTTGCTTCTGTGGAGAATGGCTGGTCTCCAGGATGCAAATATCAAACTAGCCAACCAGTTTCTAAACAGGATGAGATGAGTAGACTATTGTTCTATCTGCACTCAATAATAATATCACATATGATTTCTAGAGTGATAACTGAAGCATAACATAGTGAACTGTCTTCTCTTTCCACATGGATAGCAATGGGTATCATTTTTGCATGGCATCCTCTTTAGTTGGTTAGGAGCTGCACAGTGATGCAAAAATGTGTGTATCTGGTTCCAGTGTCTTTGAAGTCCTATCTTCTAATGCAGTGGTTTTCAAACTTTTTTTCTGGAGACCCAGTTGAAGAAAATTGTTGATGCCCACGACCCAACAGAGCTGGGGATGTGGGGTTTGGGGTGTGGGAGGGGCTCAGTGCTGGGGCAGAGGGTTGGTATGCGGGAGTGAGGGCTGTGAGGTGGGCTGGGGATGAGGGTTCAGGTTGTTGGAGGGGGCTCTGGGCTGGTGCAGGAGAGGGTCAGGGCTCTGGGCTAAGGACGAGGGGTTTGGAGTGCAGGAGGGGCTCTGGGTTTGGGGGGGCTCAGGGCTGGGGCAGAGGTTGGGGTTTGGGACGAGGTCAGGGATCCGGGTTGGGGTGCAGGAGGATGGGGGGCACAGGCATGGACTTGGCTCAGCGGCACAGCTGGGGTTCACTGCAGACCACGCTGCACCCCAGAAGTGGTCAGCAGCAGGTCTGGCTCCTAGGTGGAGGCACACGAGTGGCTCTGTGCGACTCTTGCCTGCAGGCACATCGTCCCTCCCTCCCCCCCAGTGTGGAGCCAGTGCTTGGGGTGGGGGTAGCACATGGAGCCCCATGGCCCCCCTACCTAGAAGCAGGACCCGCTGCTGGTCGCTTCCGGGGCACAGCGCGGTGTCGGAAAAGGTAAGCATTAGCGTGCCTTAGCTGGTCACCATCACCAACAGGACTTTTAATATCCAGGTCGGCGGTACTGACCAGAGCAAGGCAAGCCAGTGCCTTACATGCTGTGACCTAATACTGGGTCATGACCCACAAATTGAAAAACGCTCTTCTAATGGGCCAGTTCCTGAGAAGTGCTGAGCACCTGCAACTTCCTCTGATGTTCCAGAGTAGCAGATGCTCTCCACGTCCCAGGGTTGGTCAGGGTTACTGTTGCAGCCATCCAGAGTCAATACAGCAGCACAATAGCAATGCTGTATTGGGTTCTGCTTTGGGCATCCTCATCACAGTTGTCAGTTAAGTCCTGATTCCTGCATCTTTGTTGTTGGTGATGACTACAAAGGAGAAAGGAAATTGCCTGATACTTTTTCAGATGTCAGTCTGTCCTTGTAATTACAACACTTTTATATTGCTTTATAAATTCCCTGAATTATGTAATTTATTGTAAGGGAAGATTCTATATAGAAAACATGAATATCACTTTTTGAACAAAACTACACTTTAAAGACTTGCTGATGCTAGATGAAAATCTTTGACTATTATTTAGTTAGGAAGAGATCTGTCTACATATCATATTGTCAGTGTTTCTCCTTATTTATTTGCAGAAAAATGCATGAAAACAAGATTTTGATCTCTGAAGAGTTCCACTGTTGCTGTTGCTTCTGCACCTAAAGTTGTAATCCTCTTTTTTGTGTCATCTCTGTTGAAATTATTAAATAATGTTATAAACAGAGAATTATGACCTGAAGTGGAGAAGAACCAGCTAGTGATAAAGAAATACAAGAGCTGTATGTGAGCAGAGTTTGTTTTGCATGGAATCGTCTTCAAAAATTTTTATGAGCCAGCAGTTGCTGTATAAAGAAGGGTGTGGGTTAGTGATTTACTGAGAGCTCCTTAAAAGCTGCTCAACTGCTCTAAGGCCAATGCAAAGTTCAGCGTGTATGCTTTAAAAAACATTTCAGAGGCTATAAGCAATCTTGACATAGATGTGAATGGCTTAAACAAAAATACCCATTTGGCGGTAGTCTTGCCACTTCCCATTTGCTGCCAGGTCCTTGTTTCTACTGTAGAGGTGGAGTCATATAAGAAAATTTGGGTGAGGAAATTAGAGCCTCTGGTTTGGGGGTTATTTTTGTTTGTTGTTTTTGTTGTCCATGTTTGGTTTTTATTACTGTGCTGTGAAGAGGAAGAGAGAGGCTCACCCATAGTGGGGGTGTTACCTGCACACATTAGAGCACCCCACCTTTTTCCAGTCCGTAGGGCTCCAGGCATAATCCAGTTAATTTAGAGCTATCCAGCCTTCTGCAGAAAAAACCTTAAATGGTCTCCTGCTTAGTGTTTGGGGGTAGGGGTTGACCCAACACCTAAAAGCCATGCTGAAAAACATCTCCCAAAGCCATGCTCCTTCCCTAGCAAGATCTATGCAATTTAAAGGAATACAGTCATTGTTCCCACAAATCCAACCCCATTCTGCTCACAACCTGCTGTGACAAGGAGCTGGGACTGGTAGGGAGGGACTCCCGCCTTGTTTATACAAATCCTCCAGGGAAGCCTGACACCCTCATTTGCTCCTCCAATTCTCACCTCAGGCTGGAGTTACTGCTTTCTCTGTTGCATTACAGGGAGCCTGAGCCTAGAGTTGGGCCTCTACCTCCTGTGCTCTTGCTGCATTTAGCAGCTTTTGGCTCTAGCTGATAGACGCTCCCAGTATTTTTGCATAGATGGTTGTGACCTGGGACTAGATCTGCCAAACATAAAGTTCCAGTGATAACTTTCTCTGCTTCACAGCATATTAGTTTTGTGAGACGTGTGGATGAGGCTTTCTCTACCCCCAGCAACAGTTCGATGAGTCAGGTCAGAATCAGTGTACTACAGGTGAAGGCTTCTATGCTATCCTGCAGCAGGTGCAGTACTGGCCCTACAGCCTGTTACCCTGCTCATTCACCCACCCAAAATCTCCACTCAGTCTGTCAGTGAGTTTTGCAAGGCCTGTTTGAAGAATCAGCTGTTTTTCCACTCTCTCCCAAGCCAATGAACCCGGTTATACAAAAGACTCCATGAAGTTCACTAGGGGCTTTGCTGTTACTGTTGATTTTACATGGAAGGTGCTCAGATACTACAGAAATGGGTATAAAGTATAAAACTGTAAGATAGTACTAATGTAGTTGTTTTTCCCTGCCCTGGGGAAACCCTCCCTGGGAAACTAGGTTATGCCCAGAGTCCTGGGGTTCAAAAATTGTGCTTTCTGTCCCACTCCTTTGCAGTAAGAGGTGAACAGCAACTCCACCTTTTCGGCCTCACATCTTGGCTAATTGAAGCATTGGTCACTCCCTCTCAGAGCTCATAAGGGTCGTGGGCTAAGACTTAGAAAACAGCTGATGGAAAGGCCAGGAGACCCCAGTCAGATCTGGGCTGGGGAGCCTCAATCATCATGCAGCACGTCTCCAAACACAAGCTCAGGAATCAAAGTTAAGTCTTCCAAGCCCAAGGAGAAGGCTTCTCATGAGTGTAAGAACTACTATCATAAGCATAGAGACAAATCTTCTTCCAAAGCTGCTCCAAAGAAACTAAATCCTTCCCTGACTCCTTCAAAGTTGGAAGAGTCCTTGCACACAGGTCCTAAAGTTTCAGGCCTGAGTAGACCTCCTCAGCAGCAGTAAATGGCACAAGGAGCACAGTGGTACCAGTTGTGATGTGCAAATCAAAAGATTGACATATATCACTGTGCCCTTTAACATTCAGATCATGCCCACTAGTTCTGATACCACCACAGCCCCAGGGGATCCATCTTCCACTGTGACCAGAGAAACACCAGATCCAACAGCTTCCCCAAATGACTCAATCTGTATCTGGGGTGGTCTGAGACCTAGATCTCTCGAGATGACATTTGTGCTGTTTCTCATCCTCACATCTGTGTTTATTCAGAGATGTAGGTACTCTAGAGAAGGAAGCTATTCCAAGGACACAGAGCTACTGTCCTTTCCCATCTATGATCCTGAGTTTCCAACCATCAGTACCATTGGTTGTGCTGGATCAAGCTTTTTCATCTTATGAGTTGAAAGTTCCAGAAGAGCCTCTACATACAGAAACAGGCCCAAACAAAAGACCTAAGAGATCAGGATTTTATCCTACAACCAGATTTGACTTTCCAAGAGACAGCTGGTACCCAATACCAGGAGGTCCTCCTCAAACCAGTGATCCTTCATACTGACATTATTGGGGCCTGAGGTATCACTACGCCAAGCACCTGGGATCAGTACATGAGTCTTGTTTGCCATCTCCTGGTCAACAACAACCAGCTTTATCGGAGCATACTGAAGATGAAGCTGAAGCAGATCTGATAGTTTCAATAGCGATTTAATTGTCTTCACCAGATGGGAGAGTTACCCCATCTTCACCATCTCCACCTGACAACTATAGGCAATATCAGGACCTCCTACAAAGGGTGGCATCTGAGCTCCAGTTACAGCTTGAAGAGGTTCAGGAGCCCCAGTATAAATTACTGGATGTCTTTCAACCCTTGGGTCCCAGTCAAGTGGCTCTCCCAATCAATCAGGCCATCAAGGATCCAGTTAGAGCAGAGTGGCACAATCCCTCTTATTGCACTCCTACCTCAAAGAGGGCTGAGAGCTACTTGATTCCATCTCAGGGAGCAGATTCCTATTCTCTTACCCACTGCCCAACTCTCCGGTAGTACAAGCAGCCACCAAAAGATCCAGGCCAAAACACCCTCGGACCAGGGTGCCAAATGACTAGACCTGCTAGTGAGAAAAGTCTTCTTTTCTTCTCTCTCTCCAAATCAGAATTACAAATGATCAGGCCCTTATAGCTAAATACAACATCACTAATTATGCAAAGTTGTTGGGTTTTAATGACAGGCTTCCTCAGGAACATAGAGATAATTTTCAGTCCTTAATTGGTGAAGGCAAATTAGTGGCCAAAACCTCTCTCCTGCCGTGGACACTGCATCCAGAAGGATAACTATGGTCATTGTCATGAGGAGAGATTCCTGGTTATAATCCTCAAGTTTCCCTAGAGAGATGCAAAGTAATTTTCAAGATCTGCCCTTTGATACAGTTAACTAAAAGATGGATAAATCTCTCCAGTCTCTCAGGGACAATGCTTCGTTCTTTGGGTATCTATACCCCTATGAAGCATCACAAGCAAGGGTACAGAGCAAGACCATCTCCTCAAGCACTCCCAAGAATCACCACACAAATGACAGAGGGTACAGAGGCCCACATACACAGCTCCTATGACATCCATTGTTACACATCACTCTAATCCACTGTCAAAGAATTTCTTTTGACAGGACCATTGAGACCTACATCCCTTTATTGATGCCATATAATCATGCCCCTTAGTTTTTTGGAGGCCACCTTACCCAATTTGCCCACAATTAGAGGGCTTAAACAACAGACAAATAGGTTCTGGAAATTATTAACCACGGCTATCTGATCTAGTTTCTTTCAATTCCTATCCACAAAACCCCTTCCCAGTTCCTTTACAAGGACAAATCTCAAGAGGAAATTTTGCATCAAGAAGTGGACTCCCTTCTTCACCAGAGAGCCACAGAAAGAGGTCCACTTCAACATTAAGGGAAAGGATTTTACTCCCCTTACTTCTTAGGCCCAAAAAGAATGGGGGATGGAGATCAGTTCTCGGCTTAAATGATCTAAATATATTAATCCAAAAATTAAAATACCACATGCTCACAAGGGTATCAACAATTCCCTCTCTGGAAGAGGGCAGATGGATATTTTCATATAGACATTCACCCAACCCACAGAAGGTTCCTCAGGTTCCTCTTTGATCAAGACTATTACCAATTCAGAGTCCTTCCATTTGGGCTAGCTATGGCAACCAGGATCTTTCTTTACAAAAGATCTTTTCAGGAGTGGTAGCTTAGATGAGAAGAAATGGGTTTACCGTCTTCCCATACCTTGATGACTGGCTTCTGACAGGCAGATCATACAAGGAAGTCTAGTTGGTAATGCAAATCCTCCTCCATCTACTGCCTTCCCTGGAAATTTGTGTCAACCACAAAAAGTCCACTTTGACCCTCTCTCCCCTCCCCTGCACGAGGTCCATAAACTTCATAGGAGCGACCTTGGACTCTACTACAGCAAAAGCCTCTCTATTTATCACAAAATGTCATGCCATGGGCAGTATCATAAAACAGGTCACTCCTCAGACTCAGATTTCAGTCAGAACTTGCCTTTCCCACCTCAGCCACATGGCCTTATGCATGTGACGCTATTTGTCTAGCTCCATCTCTGTTGCCTGCAAACCTGGCTTCAGTCCATCTACACACCAGAAAAATTAAACATCAGTGCCAGAGTAAGAAATCCATCCAAGGTGCTGGCCTCTCTCGTCTAGTCAACAAAGCCAGAGAAAGTTCAGGTGAGGACTCTTTTCCTCACAGCTATTCCTGAGGCAACTGTCATTACCAATGCCTCCCTCTTAGGCCGGGCAGCTCATACGGACAATCAAACTGCATGAGCCATCTGGGCCCTGCAGTAGTCCAGGATTCATATAAATTTGCTGGAAAGAAGAGCTGTCTGTCAGGCTTGCAACACTTTCCTCCCATTCATCCAGCAGCTACCTGGAGCTCCTTACATACCTTCACAAGACATTACGATTTGGTCCAGTCTTCTACTACAGACACAGCTGTGGGGACAACTGTATTATAGTCACCCATCATTTCTGCATCCTTGCAGCCCCTCCTGTTTGAGTACTGCTTGCTAATTTCCCACACATGAAACACACATAGGGTCCATCACTCAAAGAAGAAATAGAGGTTACTTAACTGTGACAGGAGGTTTTTCAAGATGAGTGGTCTTCAGGATATCTGTATTCCCCTACCTGCCATATTTCCCCTGTGGATCCTCGTTGCCCCTTATACCCTTAGTTCAGACTATGAGGAGAACAACTCCCAACAGATACTGCTTACTAAAAATCTCCAGATTCCAGTGCATGGTGAGCATGCATACCCTCATGTGAAATACAGATAAGGACCACACATCTCAAAGAACCTTCAGTTACAGGCAAGTAACCTCCATTTTTATGATTCTTGTACTACAATCCAGAACCTCTATGTATGATACCCTCTGAACTCCTATTAAAGGTGCTAAGGCAGCCTGCAGGATTCCCAGTTTTTCCTGCAAGAGTGACTCCATGAGAGTGTGTAGAAATTTCTAACTGAAGTAAGAGTTTATTTTCCCCCATTTTAAATTACTTTTTCTGAATGCACTGCAGCATTTGGAGTGAAGGAGATCGTTGCATTGTGACTTCTTTTTCCTTCTACCCCATTCTTCGATCTACTGCATGACCATCTCTGGTGTGTTGGATATAACTAGTCTGCTTTACAGGGACACTGAACATATAGAGTGAAATCCTGTTCTTACTGAAATCAGTAGCAAAACTCCCTTTGACTTCAACAGAGCCAGAATTTCATCTATAAGAACAGGGCTGGCGCTTCCATTTAGGCGACCTAGGTGGTCGCCTAGGATGCCAGGATTTGGGGGAGCGGCATTTTGCCGCCCTCGGCGGCAATTTGGCGGTGGGGGGGTCCTTCCGCACTCTGGGTCTTCGACAGGTCCTTCACTCGCTCCGGGACTCACCGCCAAAGTGCCCTGAAGACCAAGAGCGCGGAAGGATCGTCCCGCCGCAGAATTGCCGCCAAAGACCAGGAGTGTGGAAGGACCCCCGCCTAGGGCGCCAAAAACCCTGGCGCTGCTCCTGTATAGGGAGCAAGTGTCATATTCTGATACCTGCTTCCGGACAGGTCTTGTCACTTTTAGTTAGTTTTATACTATTTCTAAAAGCAGTGTCTAATAATGAATTCCTGAAGTATCACATCAGAGAGAGAACAGCTCTTCACACTTTATTAGCCTTTTGAGATTTCAGAGGGGTTCTTATTAGTGGGAATATTAAATTAAAATCCAGGTCTCTCTGTGAGTTGCATATTAAAAAGCCAAGGTTTTGCTCTAGAAGTGAGGTTTTTAGAGATGGAAAACAATTTTGAGGGTCCCCTAGATGAGCCCTAATAACTGTCTATCAGACATTAATTGCTTTTTTCTACCCATTCCGTTAGTACCCCCAAAAGTGGTAAATTAATGAAGAGAAAACGTACATGCCATGTAGATGATATCAATTTTTGCAAAATTCTTCCGGCATCACCCAAGTAACTCACCTTGCACATGGTTAATTCATTGCTCCTGAGGTTCAAACAAGTAAGACACATTAAAATATCAGTATTCAAGTAGGAGACAGGGCTGCCTGTGGATGCTGTTGGGCAGAGGAAATTATATTTTTGCCCCTCCACAGCAAGGGGCTGGAAGAGATTCTACATACTATGAGCCAGATCCTGAAGTCTGGTCTTTGTGTAACCAGTGCAGCTCAGGAGTGGGCTGTACTAATGTTCTTTAAAAATCACATGTGCCCTTGAACATTGGTCCCCCTCCTCTCCCCAACTTCTGCTAGCTTCCAAGAACCCCAGGCATCTAGGAATCACTGAAGAACAGGAACATCTCAGCCATGTCCTTTGCCCCGGTCATGCCCAGCATTGGAAGGCAGCAAATGATAGGCTGGGGGAACTGACAGAGAACTCTTTAACAATATGGATGGATGGTGTTCCGTATGCCGACCCCATATGCTTCAGTCTGTTCAACTCAATGTAGCTTTGCTATATGACAAATATAGGCACCTAAGTAATGAGACTGGAGTCGAACTGAGTTCTTGGGGAACTGAATGAAAGAGATATCGGGGAAATCTCAACACAGAGAAGTCAAGAACCTTATTCCGTACGTGAGAGTGTGTGTATATGTGTCTTTCACAGAAATGGTCATGGGTTCTCATGGACTGATTGTCCTGGTTCAGTGGCAAGATTGAAAATACAGTGGGGAAGAGTTCAATCACCTTCTGCATTCGGGTCTTGTGCTCTGATTGAAGCTCTTCTCCCCTTGGTACAGCTTGGGATACTGGGGTCACTGGTACTTGCAGGCCTAGTGTGGGGGAGGGATAGCTCCGTTGTTTGAGCATTAGCCTGCTAAACCCAGGGTTGTGAGTTTAATCCTTGAAGGGGCCACCTAGGGATCTGGAGCACAATCAGTAATAGTCCAGCTAGTGAAGGTAGGGGGCTAGACTCAATGACCTTTCAGAATCCCTTCCAGTTCTATGAGATAGGTATATCTCCATATTTCAATATAATTCAGGTGGATAGGGTGTTATTAGGAATTCTTCCTGGTCTCTCCAGGTTTTCAAAAGGTTAGTGTTTTATACTTGCATTTCCTCCTTCTTCCTAGGCTATCAGATTTTGTAGTCAGTAAGTCCCACTTTTTTTACCACCTCAAATGGTCACTGCCACTGGGCGAGTAATTTTGACTCTGAACATTGCACAAATAGCAGTATCTGGCCACTGGTCTACATTCTTGTAGACCTGTCCCTTTGTTATAGGCCTTTTCTTGGTTTTGTTGGGCTTTCAATAAGTTTTCTTTTGCAAGGTCCTCTTAAGCCTTTCTCACAACTGGAGTATGTATTGCACCACATTTATTGTCTCTCGTCCTTCTTCCTCCCATGCTTCTTGGAGGAAGTCTCAAATCCCCTGAGGCTGTCTCCCATATAACAGTTTGAATGAGGAGAATTCTGTGGATGCCTGCAGAACGTCTCTGACACCAAATGGCAGTGATGGGAGTCACTGGTCCCAGTGACAAAGATCTGATTATACAAATTTCTTCATCATCTCTTTCAGCATCCGATTGAACCATTCAACTAATCCATCTGTCTGGGAGAGGAAGGAGAAACAAATGCTCTTAAAGAGTCTTAACTTTTAACAGAGCACACAGCTCTTTCATCAAGCATGACACAAAATTAGTTCCTCACTGGTTAGGCTCTCTTTCGGTACCCTGGTCAGGTCAACAGCTTCATAAGTTAATCCATGATGCTTGCTACATTCGTAGAGAGAAGAGGGACGGCTTTGGGCTATTAGGTTGTGTAGTCCAGAACCACCTGGATATGCTCATACCCTGTTATGTTTGTCTCCAGCAGCCCCAGCAGGTCCATCACTATTCTTTCAAAAGGTACCCCCACTGTAGGTAGCAGGTTGAGAGGAGTTTTTGGGTCCTCTTGGGTCCTGGAAATTGACATTTGGGGTATGACATTCAGTAAACCTTGATCTTTGTGTGCATTACTGGCCAACAGAACCTATTAATTACCTGTTCATAACCCCAAGTGCCCCCTGCATGGGATTACGTAGGTGAGCCATAATAGAATCATAGAAGATTAGGGTTGGAAGAGACCTAAGAAGGTCATCCAGTCTAATCCCCTTCTCAAAGTAGGACCAACACCAACTAAGTCATCCTGTAATCCCCAGGTTCTTTTCTGCAGAACTGCTGCTTAGCCAGTCAGTCCCCAGCCTGTACCTGTGCATGGGAATCTTCCTTCCTAAGTGCAGGACTCTGCACTTGTCCTTGTTGAACCTCATCAGATTTCTTTTGGCCCAATCCTCCAATTTGTCTAGGTCACTCTGGACCCTATCCCTACCCTCCAGCATATCTACCTCTCCCCCCCATCTTAGTGTCATCTGTGAACTTGCAGAGCGTGCAATTGATCTCATCATCCAGATCATTAATAAAGATGCTGGACAAAACACTTCTCTTTGATATCTTCTTGGAACAAGGAGCCGTATTTTTGTCTCTTTAGTTCAATGATCCCTCTCCAGGCAATATAACTGTTCCCCCACCTAAGTTCAAAGGGGGACCATCGCTTTAGCAGCTGAGGGTCCACTGTATCATTAGCTATTCCACTTGATCATAAGCTTGTCTTAGTGTCTGATCATCTCCCTGTTCCCTTATGAAATCTGCCTCTCTGATTAGGAGCTCTCCAACCAATGGGTGGGGGTTCTGAGCAGTCTTTGGGGAAGGGGCAGGGCCTCTCACCTGATGGGAGGTCCCTTTCCTGGGGTCCTCTGTTCCATCCAATCACATCAGTTCCTTTGGCCTCCAGGAGCAGGGTGGCTCTCACAAGTAGGTGATTGCTCCACTCTTTTAGAATTTCCATAAGTGTTTCCAGTTCCTGCCCAGGATTACTGGATATCCCAGGGTAGAAACTAGTCTTACAAAGAGGTGGTTCCCCCTATATTTCTTTCCAAAAATCAGACTTGGTGCGGTGGGTCACATATCTCCATGTACACACCGGAGAAAGACAGTTTGTCCAGGGGAGCCCTCCTTGCTCACCAGCTGCTCTCTGATCAAAGTCTGGCTGAACCCTAAGTCAACTAGCCCAGGCTTCTGTACCCCCTTGACCTTCACTGGGACCATTATTTTAGATGGGCCTCATTTTTGTGCCCTAGTGTCAGCTGTCTAAGATTGTCCGTAGTCATATTCCTTAAAGGGACAGTCGCAGCAGACGTGACCTTGTTGCCCACATGGAAAAACGGCTTTCCTCAGTGGTGGTGGTTGTTGGTTCATCACCGGGGGGGAGTCTGGTCTTCAGAGTTGACACTTTCTGTGGGTTTAGATATTCTCCAGGTTTCCATTCCTGGTTGAGCCATGGTTCTGTGGCCTTGCTGTACTCTCTGGCCATTGGGAACACTATGTCCGAGCCACAGATCCAGTCAGGCCTGCCTCCTTATCTAGCCTATGCCTTGGGATGGGCTGGTCCCCTAATCCCAGCATAACTACTCCTCAATGTCTCAGAAGGGGGTCTGGTGGCAACTATTAATTATCCATTAAATTTACAACTTTGGCCAAAATCTCAGATCAATGCTTCAACCTGAGTCATTCCCCTCAGCTGGGAGGATCTCGGTAAACTGTTCTGTTGCCACCCACTCTGGCATCTATATCCTGACTCATGTCTCAGGTTGGAGTGAGCAGCAGCTGTGATCCTTGAGTTTATGGGCTACCACCTGGAGCCAGTCCCTGATGAATATTTCTCTCAGTGGGAATGACTGTGTGTAATGGGGTTCAGTCACCACTGTGGTGCCTCCTGTTGGCTATCTTGGGAATTAGCTCTGTGTGTTGGTGTGCCCTCTTCAGGTGGTCCCTCACTGCCGTCTCTCCTGCTCTAGGACCAATATCTCTCCAAGAACCACATCATCCTCTTCAGCAACACAGCCCTCCAGCCATGCCACACACTGTGCTCCCCCCTTCTGGAGGACCTGCAGTCCGCTGTTTGGCCACTTCCCATAGTGACTACTGCAGTGAGTTGTTTGGCCACTTCCTCGTGTCCCCAGCATCCTCTTTGCCCTTGCCTCAGGTCCTCAGCCTGCAAACTCCAGCAGCCATCCAGGAGCTGTCTCCCACTTTCCTGGTTCCTGCTAGCAGCACTGCTCTGTCCAGGGTGCTGCCAGTTCTCTCATCGCTCCAGAGCCACAGTCCTTCCTCCCTGGGCTCCCAGCAGAGAACTGCCTTCCTCTACCCTGCAGCTCCCTTTTTATATGGAGCTACTTGGTCCTGATTGGCTGCTCCCTTCATCCTGTCTCTAATTAGCCGCCTTTGGTGCAGCCTCCCTAGGGCTGCTTTTAACCTCTTTTCTGCCAGTGAGGAGCAGCTGCCTCATCACACTGTGACACATTTCAGCTGTGATGTCCAGATCATCCAAAATGTTGACTTTGAATGTGAGCATAGTCTTGCGAATTGACTAGGTCTAGTCCCCTTCATACAGTCTGGGATGTCCCTGTCAAGTATGAGGCCAGCAGAATGGCCCAGTGTTCCGGCGGCCAGTGGGTTTGCCACTTGTTCAAAAATAACCAAAAATGCCTCAGGATCATCTTCCAGTTCCATCTTGGTAAGCTTTGCCAACATCGTAGTAGTTGGGATTGGATTAGGTGCTCCCACAGTAGGACTTGCTGCTCCCTTGGGGCTCTATGAGCATCAGCACTGCTGAATAAGATGCTGTTGCTGTTCTTGTTGTGCTACCAGCTCTCAAACGAGCTGCTGCTGTTGCTGTTGTATTGCTTGTTGCTGCTGCTGGGCGCTCATCTGCAGCAACAACTGGTGTTGCTACAGGTTATAGTTACCCACTTTAACAATGCCTCCATTTCCATCTTTTTGTTACCTTTGTCTGACTGATGAGGAAAACTTTTTTGTTGTGTTTTTTTCTCTCCCTCCCTTTAACAGAGGTGGGACGAGTTGTAAATGGGAACACTCAGCACCAGTGCTGCCTAGTGATCAGGCAGGGGTGCAGCAGGTTGTGCTCCTCCCTGATGCCCCCGCTTTTCAGTTACAATTCTGTCTTTTGGGGTCTGTCCCTTCTTTTGTGTCTCAGCCCCACTGACTGCGTTACATGTTCCAGTCCATCCATTTTGGGATATCCCAAAATAAAGACCAATCACAGGGAATTCTTTCAGCACCCAGAGGGCTTCAGGGCTTTCATCGGAGTTCAGAAACTGTGAGTCTGGCTCTTGAACAGTCAGGGTCTTGCCTAACTGGATTCTCCACACAGGGAAAGGCTCCTATTGTTGTCACATCTTGTGGAGTTGGTAGGGGAGCCTGAGCCCATCCTTTCCACCAGGCTCTGATCCAAAGCCTAATGGTAGGCAGCTAAGTTCTGCACCTTGGGGTGCTAAGCAGCTGCTTGCTAGGATCACTTCCTACCTAAATCCCCTTTGCCCCCACCGGGTAAATTAAAGAATCACAAATAAAGTTTCTGACCTTCACAATCAATCACCAGTCTCTCCTTTGCACGCTTTATCAGGTCTGTGTTGCAGGTCTCAGGCAATGAGAGCTTCTGGGCTGTATTTCCCCAGAGCTCAGAGCAGAGGGTCTATTCCCTTCCACTGCCTGCCTCCTCTCAGCAGCTCTGCTTCCAGTTTTAATCTCCACCTCCAGCTAGTGCAGGCTTTGCAGATGGGGCAGGGCAGGGCCACCTGGGCCCAGAAGTCCTCCTTAACCCCCTGTTGTCCAGTGTGGGGTTTGTATCACCATCACAGGCAGATGCTCAACATGGAAAATTTTAACCCAAGTAGTTAAAGTTTTGCAAGGTATAAGTAACCGAAAACAGGATCCTATAATGGCACCATGAACAATAGGCAGTGCTACCTGCACTCCCTCTAATTCCCCTTAGGAAAACACCATCAACATCAAACTAGTTTCTGTAATTTATTTAAATAGTCTTTTACCATATTGCTCTGACTGGCAAAGAGAATGAGGTGAGGAGCATTTTCATGCTGTCAAATGTACAAATATCTGATAAGCTTATCAATAATTCTGGATTTTCTGGGTACTAATTGTTGTTTCTGATAATTACCCAATGTTCTGGCGAGGCACTTTATCCTTAAATCACAGATATTTACTCTCATCTTTAACTGCAGCTTAATAACGTTCTTTTTTGGAAATTGTTATCACTGAGACTATCAGATCTTTCAGAGCATTAGTCTCCTCTTAATGCCTAGGAATTTATGCTGTTCCATGGTGAAATTGTTATGAAGTTATAGAAGAAGGATTTCTAGTGAGGGAATCTGTTAGGGACTGATTCTGTTCCCTTTATTTGCAATGAATGTCTCACTCCACAAGTAACCTCACTGAAATCTGTGGCACTGCACGTGAAATAAGGTACTGCTCATTGTGACATGGTGGGGGAAGAGTGGCAGAACAAGCCCCTTAATGAGAAGCCTGTTTGCAGTTGCTCACTAGATTTCAAAAAGTGACCAGCACCTACATGGACACAAAGTGGTGAAGTCAGGAGTAAGAGAACTCTCCTTTGCATAGCCCAGTCACCAAACAAGCAGAAGGGCTGCTCCTCTCTAGGAACTGTCCTTCAAAAGGAATGTGGGAGAAATGTGGTGGTGATATCAGAGGCATAGCTCCCCTGGCTGGCTATGCTGTGCTGAGGAGAGTATGCTGCATGCCTCACAAAGGGAGTCCCAGATTATTTCCCCCATGCAAGAGGAGCACTCAGTGACACAACCTGCCTCTTTGAGCCTTAATGCTCCCTAGTGCTTACCCTGGGGTAGTGCAGCTCTGTACCTCTCACAACGTAAGGGTGTGGTTGGCTAAAAGCCACAATTTAGCCCAAAAGAATGTAGTTGTACCATGGATTAGGCCACATATATAATAGACTAATAAAGGATGGATTTGGTTTTTTTTCAGACAAAAATTATGTTTTCCCTTCTCCCTTGTCACTAAGAAATTGCAGAAGCAGCAGCAATGGTGGGTTGTGGGGTTTTTAAGTTTTCATGATGTCACTTTGTCTCTCCTGTGCCCCTATTCCCACCCAAACCGCAGAACTCAACCTGGAAGGGAATTACCTGCATCGCCTGCCTGAAGAGATGAGAACCCTGTTACATCTGAAAATCATCAACTTGTCCAGGAACAAGTTTCGACACTTTCCTGAGCAGTTGACTACCTTGAAGGCTCTTGAAACCATCAACCTTGAAGAGAATGAGATTACAGGTAACCGAACAGGAGAGTGTGTGAGAATCAAGTGCCTTTATGTTAGATAACAATAGACCAGCTGACAGCTCATGGACAGCATTTTGTTTTGTAGTCATTTTCCTCATGTTTAATATTAAGGGAGTTTGAATCAGAACAGGATTTTGTTTCTTAAATAATTATCTGCTACTTACTCCAGCAGTTTGTCTGGCATCAAGTCACAGGTCTCATTTTGTTTCATCATAATCATCTTCAAAGCAACCAAATGTCATGCCACATACAGAGGGTTATGGGCCAAATACAGACACAGTAAATTAGAAATGGAGATGTCCCGGCTGATATTATGTTTGAGCTAGTTAAGGTCACTGACTCTATGAATAAGCAACAGAAGCAGATGAAAGCTTAATAACAAAGATCTGATTTACTGGCAGAGGACTTTGTGATAAATGACGAAGGTATCACTACAACTCACAGCGACTCTTTTTAAAGCTGAATGGAATGGTATAACTTAGAGTTTTCAATTTAATACTATTCTGTTTCATATTTATTGTGTGTACCAGCACTTCTCAGTCTACAGGCTTTCAGCATTAAAGAATTCATAGTAGATCAAAATTTGACGTACCATTTTTGTATTCTTTGTAGCAGTGATTCTCAACATTTTCCCTACTGCATGATCCCATGCTACAACAGAAAAAAATGTTGAGACCCCTTCTCCAGCTACAAAGAAAAGGAGGGTGTAGAAGGCAATGGAAACGACTGACTTTCAAGTTGCTTAAGAAATGTCGTATTTTTTTAAGTATTAACATAAGGGTGGTTGAACAAGCTGTTACATTTATTAAAATAAATCAGCATTACAACAGCTTTGACAGTCTGATTTCCAGTACCATCAAATGGCAAAGTAATATTTTTCTTTAAACTGCCTATCCTGCTGGGAAATACCATTTCATGGCAGTCCTCGCATAACTCTTGTATGTACATAATTCAGCCTAGAACATTTCTCTTTTCACTTAACAACCTTTTCCTTTTTTGCCAAATCCGTCTTTGTTTCACTAGCATTTCTCACCTCCTTCCAGAAGTGGCTCCACTGAGGTTTTTAGGTTTAGATTTTCAAAGCCACTTAAGGGACGTGGATAGCCAATTCCTAATTGGTATCCAAATCCTCTAGGCAGCTTTGAAAAACATCATCTTAATGTCTTTCCTCCTTTTTGCTTTTGCCACAGTGTTCTGAAGATTCCCCTATTTTCTGTCAGCCCTGGAATGGGGAGATAGGATTTTCTCCCTCACAGTCCCTTTGGATAAAGAGTAACTTTGATGAGTTCTGGAGCAAGCCACTGCTGGCCCCTCTGTTGGAGTGAAAGTTGCTATAACTTGAGGTCTCTGAGGTAGAATAAAATGGGGGAACTTATGGCTCTGTGAGCCCTCCAGAGAATGACTGGACTACCTCTACAAAGTGTCTGGTGATGCTCTGCATTAAAGGACATTATGTAAGAGCAGAATCTGTTATATATTGTCTCTCTGACTCATCACAGCACATTATACTTATATAGTAATAAATACTGAGCCATGATGGAGAAATAAAAACATTAATTAACCAAGTAGACAAGGTGCGTGATGTAATATCTTCTATTAGACTAATTTCTGCTGGTGAGAGACAAGTGTTCAAACTTATGGAGAGCTGTTCTTCAGGTCAAATTAACTAGGTGGCATTTGTAACTGATTAAAAACACTTGTAGCTCTCAGGAGTGGTCCTGCACTCCACACTTCACCTATCGGAGAGCTATAATTTCAAGGATCTTCTGCTGAAGTAAATTACCCCAGTCACATGCTGCTAAATGAATCTGTGCCCTTTAAACATGCCAGAGTTCATTTTCACATATGCATGGTCTCCCAGCTTCAATGCCTTTTTGTGCTCAATTTTGCTAAATGTTCTCCAATTACAGTCTCTGCAGGCAGATAAGGAGAAGCATTGACAAGGTCCAATTGTCCTATCATCTGTGCTGGAAGAACAGTACCCAGTGGGCTGAAAATCAGGGGTACCCTGTGGGTCTAATATGAATGTGGAATCTCGGGGAAGAGCAACAGGGAGCAACTCAGTTTAGTGACCTCTCAGCCAGTGCCGTAACAAGGGTGAGGCGGGTGAGGCACTTGCCTCAGGCGCAGAAAGCGGTGGAGGAAAAAAAAGCAGCTGGCACAGAGATATCTATAACCGAGGTGATCTCCCCGCAGCCCCACCTGCTGCCCTCCCCGCCCCCGCCTTGCTTCCCCTAGCCCGGAGAGCAGCTCCATGCTGCCTCCCTGCAACTACTGCTGCCTCAGGGTCCTAGTGCCCCCCAGTCACTGCCAGGGCAGACTGACTGGGGCTACCCTTCCCCCTCAGACCCTTTCATTTTCCAATGGGACCCTCCAGCAACACAGGGCCTCCCTGCCCGCAGTCACCACTCCTGCCCCATGCTGGGCAAGGAGGCAGCCCCATCCCTCATCCCCAGTGAGCCTACAGTCAGGAGCAACAGCAGGGGAGGAGGCGCACGCAGCACCCGCCGGCACCCACCACGGGGGAGGCGGGGGAGATTCCTGGACCTGAGAGGGGCCCTAGGAGCACATGCAGTGACAGTAGTGTGGGTGAGTGTGTTGCTGGAGGGGAAGGAAAGGGGGAGTCCTCCCCCAGAGCTCACTGCTGCTGGCAGGGAAAGGGCGGAGGGAAGTCCTCTTCTCTGGCTCCCGTCCCGGAGCAGCCTGCCTGCACCCTAAACTCATCCCCAGCCCTGCCTCACCCACGAGCCCACACCCCCCAGTCAGAGCTTTCACCCCCCACCGCACCCTCAAACCTCTGCCCAAGCCCTGAGCCCCTCCAGCACCCCAAACCCATTATCCCCAATCCCAGCGAGAGACCTCATCCCCCCACACCCTGACCCTCTGCCTGAGCCCTAAGCCTCTCCAGCACCCCAGACACCTCATCCCCAGTCCCAGACAGAGCCTCACCCCCCACACTCTAACCCTCTGCCCGTGCCCTGAGCCCCTCCAGTACCCCAAACACCTCATCCCCAGTCCCAGACAGAGCCTTCACCCCGATTCTTGCCCTGAGCCCCCCCACACTCTAAACCCCTTGTCTGCAGCCACAACCCACAGCCCTCACTCCTGCCCCCCATCCCTCTGCACCCCTCCCTTCCCCAAACTCCCACTCAGAACCTGCACTCCCTCCCACTGCACCCCCTTCTATCCCCAAACTCCCTCCCAGAACCTTCACCCCAATCCCCTGCCCCAGCCTAGGGCCTGAACCCCAGACCTCCTCCCTCACCCAAACTCCCTCCCAGAGCCTTGGGCGGGGTGGGTTCTGGTCACCACCAAAATTTCTACAAATCTGCCACCCCTGATCCTGCCCTGCAGATCTGAACTCCCAGCATTCTCAGGACACTTGCTAATCCCTAGTGGCCACTGCTGATATCCAGCACCTCCCACCTCTCTTAACCTGTGTGTCCCTCTCTGGATTGGAACTGAACTCGAACCAAAGACTTCTTTGAAGCAGCATTACCAGCCCAAGCAGTCAAAAATCATGAGCTGACCCTCCAAAATCACAGGTTCTACCACTGCCCCTTCATTAATTCTTCGGTGGCAATTTGGTGTCAGAACCTTCCCTCCGAGAGGGACTGAGGGACCTGCCGCTGAATTGCTGCTGTCATAAGTAGATAGGTAAGGTAAGGGTTAAGTTTCTTTTACCTGGAAAGGGTAACCAAACACCTGACCAGAGGACCAATCAGAGAACTGGATTGTTTAAAGTCAGGGGCGGGAATTTGTATACTCGGGGTCTTTTGTTTGTTTTCTCGGCTATGGGTAAACAAGTTTCCTTCTAACTCCCTCTTATCTCAAATATTCTACTAAAAGTCTGTGAGTACAAAGGAAAGCAAAGTAATTCGGCTATGAAGAGCTTTGTGTTGTATGTACAGATGTGGATTGCTGTGTCTTTGTTGCTTCCCTCGGCTGTGAGGGACAAGCTTTCTTCTAACTCCATCTTATCTCAAAGTTTCTCCTAAACATTGTGAGTACAAAGGAAAGCAAAGTAATTCGGCTATGATGAGCTTTGTGTTGTATTTAATGTATGTTGATTTGTTGGACTGGTTTAATCGGGCTATCTTTTAAATCAGACTGTTTATTCAATTTTCTTATAAGCAAGAGCCTGTATTGGAGTTTCTTAATGCAAGATTATTGTTTGGTATTTCTTTCTTTTTTATAAAGTTTTTTGAAACTGGTGGGAGTTTCTTTTCCTAGTGAGGTAAAGGATAGGATTTCTGTACCAGTAGCTGTCTCCTCACGGGAAGACAGGAAGGAAAGGCAAAGCCAAGCTGTGGTATTTTGCATCTTAATTGTCCTGAGGGAATGAACGCTTATCTCTTGGGAAGCAGAAAAACAGGTTTCTTGGTACGCGCAAGCTAGACCAGGAGGAAGCCTGGAAGGATGGGGAAGGGGTTTATCTCTCCTGCTTCTGAGACTCCAAGGGATGGGAGTCCTGGGGTCCCCAAGAAGGGTTGGGGACACCAGAGAGAGGAAAGGGGGGTCAGGCCCTATAAATTCCTGACCTGGTGGCAGCGAGAATATCCAAGCTGGTAGTGAGCTTGGGGGAGTTTCAGGTAAGCACCCAGATTTTGGACGCTAAAGTCCAGATCTGGGACAGTAGGCTATTACCACAGCTGCCGAAGAGCCGGCCCTGGGAGAGGACGCAATTTTATGTTCTTGCTTCAGGTGCAAAAATACTTAGTTACGGCTCTGCTCTCAGCAGTGCATCTAATCATGTGATGTGCAGTTTCTTAAAGCTTCTTTTTCTTTCTGGCAAGCCCTAGCCTGTGATAACTAACTATATGAGATGAACATCCAGCCTGGCCAGGGAGCTGGTAAGTTTAGTTGTTTTCAGGCAATTAGCTTTTTCTGTCTTGAAAGCTTCACAAGTAGGCAGTCTCGGTAGTGCCTTACATGAAGTGCAAGGGATGCTAGAATCTGCCATTTCACTGATCCTGTCTAACAGAATTAATCAGTAGGTTTCTGTTAGGACATGTGCTCTATGCAAGGCAGCTAAGATGGATGGCGAAAATGACAGTTTATGCTTTATTTCCCCCCGTGTTTTGCACATGGTTTATTTTAATTGGATTTTAGTTTTGACCCAAGAAAATCCTTTTCTGGTCGCTCTGGTAAGGTAGCACAGAGCAAGAAAGACTGGGTAAAAGATAATACCCTTTTCATTTGATCACACTAGACAAAACCTCTCTGGGAAAAATCAATTGTACACTATAAGGCATTGATAATTGGCCCAGTTAGAGTGTTTAGGCTGCTGGCCAGACAGTAAGCCAATTAAAAGCTTGTCCTGATACATAAATAGCTGATAAAGAGAAGCATGTTTTGAAAGGGGATGGTGGGAGACAATGTCTGAAATTGCTTATAAGAAAGGAAGGCAAGGGAATAACTCCTTCCTCCTCCTCTTCCTACCAATTATAGGAGGGAAAAAGATCATTGCAGAGTTTTTTTTCCTTGTTGCTTGTTTGACTCAGATTCAGAGTGTGATAATAGTGCCAAGTTCTGAATCCCTTCAGAGTTATTTTCCACACTTCACATCAGAAATTCATTTTTTCATGTGAGCTTTCTTATATGTACTTACTCTGCTGCAATAATACAAGAAGAAATAGCAGAAGTCTAATTTTTTTTAAAGAAAATTGTATATGGTTTGAGTAATGTTTTTGGCAGTACAAGATTAAACTGCAAAAAAGAGACCCCTGTTGTGTAAAAACACAATTTAAAAGAAGGTTGGAAACCTATTCTACTTTAACTAATAGTTCTGTTTTTTTCACTATGTTTTAAGTTAGCTGGCACACCAGAAAACTAAGGATTTGCATACAGGGGAAGGTGTTTGTTTTTTTTTTTTCATATTAAACTGCCTTGTGTCCAAATGATACAATTATTATTTTTTTAAATTATCTAGTGACTGTTTGTGAATTGGATAGTCTGCTATGAAAGCGGATTAAATCCATTTTGAGCTGAGTTAGTCTAGAAAAAAGCTTTGTGTGGATGCATTTGTATTTCAGATTGACTTTTTCACTTCTGGCAGTCCTCTGACTGCTATCTCACATCCGTTGTCTCACAACTGGACTGACTTGTCTGTTTACCTGTATGCCTTCTATTGCTCTGGGGCCCTATTGACTGGATATTATCTCTCCATTTAAATGCTGGGCATGCAGCTAGGTATCCCACATTTGTGAGTACGTGGTCCTGGAGTCAGATATCCTTCTCAGCATTATAACAGCCATGTCTCGTGTTTCTGCATGGAGCCATGCAGAGATCATGAATTCCCTTGAGATCTGGGAAGAGAAGACAGTCCAATCCTGCCTTAAAAGCACCCACTAGAATGCCAAGATATAACAGGATATATCAAAGCTGCTCACAGAGACGGGTCACTCCTTGGACAAGTTGCAGTGGTGCAGAAAAGGAAAGAAGCTCTGGCAGAATTAAAAAAAACAACAAGAACAGCAACAAGACCATTGGCAACACTGCAAGTTCCTGCCCCTACTATTGTGAGCTGGACTGGATTATGGCCAGGGAGGCTACTACCAAACCCAGGTATTTCCTGGAGAGCACCAGTGGCATCCAAGAGGCTGTGGCCCCTGAGCCCCAACAGGATTCAAGGATGGAGGAGATTCCCAGAAAGTCAGGATGTCTTCCCTATGCAAGAGCCCGAGGGGGAGAGAATGTTGGGGGTGGCTCCCAGAACCCAAGCAAACACCCAGCATGAGAAGACCTGTCCTGCCAGTATTACATGCTTTGCTGCAGTACAACAGCATAAGGGAGTAGCAACAACTTTTGTTCTGGGAACCCCAAGGCCACTGTTGACTTGGACAGATGTGAGCTGGGAGCTTTTCTGAGCCTGCTTGGCTTTTATTTCTCCATGCCCACCCTACCACATGCTGAAAATGGTTCCCACCGCAGAGAATTTAATCTCCTCTGATGTTGTTTCTCTGAAATCCCACAGGCATCAGCCAAACTGCCACCCCCCCACCCAATTTCCTGTGCTTCTTAGCATTCTTTCTCTCTCCCTCTCTCCACAGTGGATGACCAATGCTCCCTGCTCCCCCACATCCCATCCTCGCTCAAGCTAGCAGCACCATAGAGGTTAAAAATCAAATACATTGTAGTGCAGACATGTTTATTGAAACAGCAGATACTGAGAGAGAAAAGGCAATACAAATATTTTGCTTCACAGTTTGAGCAATTCCCTGAGTTGTTAGCTACCTTAGCATTTAGGAAGTATATTTCCCAAAGTGAGACATTTCAAAATGCATCACGATTATAAAGTGTTTATGGCTATTTTCAGTCAGATTCTCAGGGCTTGTCTACACTTGACGCGCTACAGCAGCATAGCTGTCTCAATATGGATTTCAATATAGATGGTCACTCCAGCAATGTGAGGGATTCTCCCATCGGTGTAGTTAGATCAATGGAAGAATTCTGCCGTAGACCTAGAGCAGTCTACGCTGGGGTTAGGGCGACTTAACTGCATCACTCAGTGGTGTGGATTTTTCACACCCTTTAGCCACATAGCTGGGTCAGTCTAACTTTTGAGTGTTGACCTGGCCTCAGCATTGTTAACCTCTTGGGTTCGCAATCCCTGCAGAAATCTATTTATTTTGCAGTGCATTTGATCTGCAGATGTCATTTAAAAAAATTAAAATAAAGCTATTGCTGCATTTTGGCACAAACGTTGTAAGGCAGTGAAGCCTTCTTGGGGCCATGTATATAAACAGGGTAGTCCTTCCACTCCTACAGACTGGTCTGGGGGCAACTTTCTGGTAAATAGCAGCACTACATATCTTGCTGGTCTGCCCATTGGCTTTCTCTGCCTTTTGGCAACATGCCTCAGGGGTAACATCCTCCAAAGTACAGATAGTCTTCAGAGGTGCATGTGCAATTATGAACCTGACCCCCGCCACCCCTGCCAACCTTATCCACCCACTCTCCCCAGGGCGCCAGCCCACCACTGGCTTGCACAGGTGCACATGCCATTACTAACCAACCCCCTGCTTCTCTCAGCCCCACTACCTTCCGAGTCCACCACCAACCATGGATTGGTACAGGGGTTCTATACAATGTGGAAGTAAGGTGGAAAACATCTTATCTCCAAGCTTAGGGAGATATCCCTCATGTCTGCAGTCCAGAAGAGGGATAAGAAGACAGATGAAGGGAAAGTCTCCTTAATGAAGGAGAAGAACAAAGAATTGACAAGAGCTTGGAAAGCATAGGGTTATGTAGAAACAGATGCTGGAGTTGATGCAGAATAATCATATCATGGTTGATACATCAGGTACCATAGGCTGGGAACTGGTCTGACACTGGGAGAATTGTGGGATTACACCCCAGAAAAGATATAGACATACATGAGACCCGACATCTGAAGAGGGACACTCAGAGAGGCTAGAAGAGGGGACAAAGATGCAGCTAGTGCAGCAATCATGACACCCTTCTCTGCCCTCCCAACTACCCTCATTCCCCCATTGCTTGTTATACTCATGTGTTGCATCTTTTTTCAAACTAGATTATAAACTCTTCGGGGCAGGAATTGTGTCTTCCTGTGTTTTGCATAGTGCCTAGCAAAATGGGCCAGTTCTGGGCCTTAGGGTGTGAATCACCACAAAGAGTTAAGTGTTTGTACAGCACTTAGAACATGTAAAATATAATATATTATTGTGTGATATGGGCAAACATCCACGAGGGAATGGGTTGAAAGCTTGGACTTTGTTTCAGTGTAAACCTAAAATACATACAAATGCAGATCATACCAAACCGAAAGGGTTACACATTACCCTGGAGCAGCTGTCACCCAGATGCCTTTAAAAAATTATAATGTGTCATCCTGTCCAAATGTCATTACATTTCAGACTTAAGACTCATCCCTAGGGGGAAGGATAGCTCAGTGGTTTGAGCACTGGCCTATTAAAACCCAATGTTGAGAGTTCAATCCTTGAGGGGGCCATATAGGGAACTGGGGTAAAAATCTGTCTGGGGATTGGTCCTGCTTTGAGCAGCTGGCTCAGATTAGGTCCTTTCCAACCCTGATAGTCTATGACAGTAAAATGAGTTTATGGATAGCTATACTGGTAAATAATCCTAATGGAGATGCAGCCAACAAGTTCCCTAAACAAAATAAGCTGTAGCAGCAAAAGGATTTTTCCAACATTAGGGCTTTTGCTGCCATAACTATGTTGGTTGGATGTATGGTTTTTTCATACTCCAAACCAACATAGCTATGCTGGCAAAACTTTAAAGTGTAGACAGATCTGAGCAAAAAATTATACCAGCAAAAGCACTTTTATGCCAATTTAACTTCATCTGTGGTAGGGCTTTTGCTGGTCTATAAACATCATAACAAAATCAGACCCTGACCAACATTGCTATACCAGCAAAAGTTTCTAGTGTTAACCTGGGGCTCTACTGTCTAGATGAGATGGGGTACTCAGCAGTGGGGGAGAAATTTTTATAGGTTGAATGAAGGAGTGAGTCAACCACTTTTCTCAGTGTGGAATATGGACCTATTCATGTTTCCAGTTAAATTTAACTAGTGGTGCACCCTGTACTCTAAGAATATTTGAGTCCCTTCTGCTGCTGCAAAGAATTACCGCTGACAGCAGCGTAGCCATAGAACACCTCAAACGTAGATCAAAGGACATAAGAACTCTTAGCTTTTCATTCCTTACTTTGTTGGTTTGGTATTTGTTTTTCAAACACCTGGAAGGGTCTTTTGTAATTAGCTAATCTATACAAATGCAGAAGGTGGAAGAGATGTGAAAGTGCCTTTGATTCATGGAGTTGAGTGAATCAGCTGCCTATATAATGCATGGTTAAATCCTACAGTGATTTGCAGAAGTGCATCAAGCTAAAGCTTCATCACTTGACAGGTCTTGCTTTCTCTGGGGTCTTGGCATCTTTTAACCTGAAAGAAATCTCAGGAACACAAAGAATGTGTCTTAGATTCAATATTTTGCTTCTTTTCGTTTCATACAGTGTCAGCTTCCTTCCTTTTTCAAATTCCCTGGATTCTGAGTTAAAATGAAATTGGAAACATTCTTTAGTGTTAGTAAAAAACACATTGCTTATTATCTGGTGATACTTGCATATATTAAGTCTACATGGTTAAAAAAAAGTCCACACCAGACCATGATGAGGGATTGGTTAGTACCGACTTGGAGAGAAAGAAACCACCCTACTGAATCACCCACTCCACTTCCTACAGCTCGTCTCCAAAGTTCTCCAATCCAAGCAGATGTCCTGATTTTATATGGACAGTCCCGATTTTTGCATCTTTTCCTTATATAGACTCTTATTACCCGCACCCCCCATCCCCTGTCCTGATTTTTCACATTTGCTGTCTGGTCAACCTAATCCTGCCCTTCTCTCATCCAAGAAAGAGAAAACATTCAAACTGGCATTCAGACTGGTCATTAAATTGCCAAGCCTTCATGTTCTGTCTCTTGTCAATGAACACTGGCAGGACAGTAGCCCACCAAAAGAACTGTGATCAGCCTTACTCTGTTTTGAAATAGAGGCACATGCGTACATGTAATGATTTACTCCCACTCTCCTGCTCTCTGGAATGCTGCAAACTGGATTTTCATAAGTCTGGGTGTACTGCCTGCTGATCACAAGCACAGGACAGATTGCTACTTTTGGGGAAAAGCTGATCTGAGTGGAGTGACTCCTAATTTAAACCAGCAGAACCTGGCCCTTTATTTGTCTGAACAAATGGAAAAATAAAAAACTTGATTCTCATCTCACTTGCACTGGTGTAAATCAGAATTAGGAGTCACTTCTTGAAGCCAGTGTAGTTAAACTGGTGTCATTTTGGTGTAGGTGAGAGGAGTCAAGCCAGTAATGGCAAAAAGACAGATTTGTATAAAATAGTATCATTGTTTGATGTTACTTTGAATGATCACTGAACATTGCTACTTGCCTTGTGTATATTCTGATTCACAGACAGAATAAATACTATGCATCCAACTTACACTTACTGTGAATGACAAAATTTGATTGCACTAGAATATGTTTGCTTGTCATACAACAAATGTTGGACTTGAGAAAATGAAAGGAGAAAGAATAGGATCATACTAGTCTGTGGTGTGACAAAGTCAGGCTAAAGGCTCCTCCCCCAGCCTAAGGGGAGGAGCTACTGAGCCTGGAACTCAAATGTGTATGAGGGATAACAAAAAAGAAAACAAGGACAGGTGTAAAGGTCAAAGGGTCAAAAGTAGGGAACCTGAAGGGCACACTGAGCAGAGAACCTCAGACAGCATCCACTGCTCCTCAAATGTTGTGTTAGCCCTAGAATAGTAAAGGCCATTTTGTCTACAAGCTGAGAAGGGTTTACCTCAGGTCAATTAGGGACACATGAGTCCAGTTAAAGGCTGCCTGGGATCTTTTAAAACCCCTCCTTTGTGGGGAGGGAGAAGAAACAAGCTGCTGCATGGCTAGTGGCAGTAGGGAGATAGGCTTCTCCAGGGTGAGAGGCTGCCCCCTCTCCTCACAGGGGAAACAACTAAAATTGAATGCCTGTTTAGAGGAAGGGCTAATAGTCTGGGCCAACAGCAGGACACCCCCTGCCCAGGGTATCCCTCTTTGTTTTTGTATTTGTAAATTTATTTCCTTTTTTCTTAAGCTTGCACTGCGGCCTGTCTTGAAAATACTGATATGTAAACACATAGGGGAAAGAGAAACACTGTCTAGAAGGGAGCTGATTTACCCCAGTCCTCTATCACCAGAGGGGAAAGTGCTAAATCCAGTGAGATGGAGGAGGTGCATTACAATGCGTAGATACAAGCTTAACACTTGGCAATTTGATGAGAGAGGGCAGCCAGCAGATGCAAACAGACAAAGGGAGGGAGCGAGGGGAAAGGATGAGGGCAATGGACTCAAGAAAATTGTTCTGATGCTAAATAGTTATGAAAGGAGAATCAGAACCATGGTTTTTTAACTCTTGAGAATATGGTCCTGATTCAGCAAACCACTTAGGCATGTGCTTAACTTTAAGTCAGTGAAACAAATCATATGCTTAAAATTAAGCATGTGTAAGTGCCTTGCCGAATCAGTGTGTTACCTTTAAAACATAAAACAATAATGTAAATAGGATGTCTAACTCTTAACCTAGAAGGAGATTGGAAATTGATTTTATTAGTGGGTTTTTTGTTTTTGTATTGTTTTGTGGAACTGGATGATAAAATTCTAATAAATCAGAGTTAGCTTTTTATAAGGTGGATTATACTTTGTGACTGAGTACCCGACTGCATGGGATAAGATCTTATAAAGAAGCTGTCTGAGACCTAGCCACTTTACCTTTGCCTGATGTTCAGGACATTCTGTTACAGAGAAGTAAATGGAGTGTTTCATTGCTTTTTCTGAAGTGTTGCTAACAGGTTTATATTTCCAATTTTACAACTCATCTTCCAGTAGTACATTAATCAAGAGTCCAGCACTGAGCATATTATCCAGGATGCCAGCTAGTCAGATTTTTAGAAGACAATGTCATGAGCAAATAAGTGCTGCTGGCTTGCAGACCGTGATAAAAGCCTTTTACATAAAAAGGTCAGGAATTCAAGTTTCCATAGAAAAGCAGAACTTTCCAGGCTTAGATTTGTTATTTATTATACTGACAGTACAAGATTCCACACAAAAAGTCTCACTCTTATAGCAGACATTGAATGTATAGTCTATTCATAGCAACAGCAGCGCCACAGGGCATAGAGCAGTTGTGTCTGTCTGCAGACTCCGCACTGCCTCAGTTCAGAACAGCATCTTTGCAACCATGAGGGTTAGAAACTTACTTTTTTGTATTAAATAACAGTTTAAAATCTGCAGACGCTACCAGAGATGGGCTAGTATGGTTATTACTACTACAAGGGGGCTTAATCTGACCCCGATCCTTATGTTTCAGGATACAAACTAATGTTATACCAATAAAAACTCACAGGATCTTATTAAAGGGGACAAGACATTTGTCACATTTATTGTAAATACCATAATAAAATAAAAGATAACAGCAAACAATGTTGTTTGGCTACTTATTCCTATGATTA